>NW_026736054.1:0-86230 GCF_949786415.1 Peromyscus eremicus
CAGTTCTTTTGTTATGAGCAAGCTCACTGTTCAGACCCCATAGGAAACACAGTAGAGTAGAAGAGTGCTCTTTTCTCAAAAGCAGAGTGTGTTTCTTGTAAAGCGAGCTAGCATTTTTTTCCCAGTCCTAAATGGAGTTGAATCACATGCAGTTTCTTGTCCTTCGAGCAAGAGTTGTTTTCTGGTAAGAAGAGTCACTATTGTGCTCCCATTGTCATTCACAGGGCAAATAACACTGGCGTCTGTTCCCAGCATGTACAGTGTATTGGACTGAAGAGGATCTACTGTTCTTTTCAGTTTCCCTAGCAGAATTGAACTAGATATGGCCGTATTTGTATGAAGCACAGTTCTTTTGTTCTGAACAAGCTCACTGTTCTGGCCCTATAGGAAACACAGTAGAGTAGAAGAGTGCTCTTTTCTCAAAAGCAGAATGTGTTTCTTGTAAGGCGAGCTAGCGTTTGTTTCCCAGTCCTAAATGGAGTTGAATCACATGCAGTTTTTGGTCCTATGAGCAAGAGTTGTTTTCTGGTAAGGAAAGTGACTCTTGCGCTCCCATTGCCATACACAGTGCAAATAGCACTCGCGTCTGTTCCCAGCAAGTACACTGTATTGGACTGAAGCGGAGCTACTGTTCTTGTCAGTTTCCTAAGCAGAGTTGAACTAGATATGGCCCCTGTGTGTAGGAAGCACAGTTCTTTTGTTCTGAGCAAGCTCACTGTTCGGACCACATAGGAAACACAGAAGAGTAGAAGAGTGCTCTTTTCTCAAAAGTAGAGTGTGTTTCTTGTAAGGCGAACTAGTGTTTGTTTCCAGTCAGAAATGGAGTTGAATCCCATGCAGTTTCTGGTCCTATGAGCAAGAGGTGTTTTCTGGTAAGAAGAGTCACTATTGTGCTCCCATTGTCATACACAGGCCAAATAGCCCTGGCGTCTGTTCCCAGCATGTACAGTGTATTGGACTGAAGAGGATCTACTGTTTTTGTCAGTTTCCTAAGCAGAATTGAACTAGATATGGCCGTATTTGTTGGAAGCACAGTTCTTTTGTTCTGAGCAAACTCACTGTTCTGGCCCTATAGGAAACACAGTAGAGTAGAAGAGTGCTCTTTTCTCAAAAGCATAGTGTGTTTCTTGAAAGGCAAGCTAGCGTTTGTTTCCCAGTTTTAAATGGAGTTGAATCACATGCAGTTTTTGGTCCTATGAGCAAGATTTGTTTTCTGGTAAGGAAAGACACTATTGTGCTCCCATTTCCATACACAGTGCAAATAGCACTCGCATCTGTTCCCAGCAAGTACAGTGTATTGGACTGAAGCAGAGCTACTGTTCTTGTCAGTTTCCTAAGCAGAGTTGAACTAGATATGGCCTCTGTGTGTAGGAAGCACAGTTCTTTTATTCTGAGAAAGCTCACTGTTAGGACCACATAGGAAACACAGAAGAGTAGAAGAGTGCCCTTTTCTCAAAAGCAGAGTGTGTTTCTTGTAAGGCGAGCTAGCGTTTGTTTCCCAGTCCTAAATGGAGTTGAATCACATGCAGTTTTTGGTCCTATGAGCAAGAGTTGTTTTCTGGTAAGGAAAGTGACTCTTGCGCTCCCATTGCCATACACAGTGCAAATAGCACTCGCGTCTGTTCCCAGCAAGTACAGTGTATTGGACTGAAGCGGAGCTACTGTTCTTGTCAGTTTCCTAAGCAGAGTTGAACTAGATATGGCTCCTGTGTGTAGGAAGCACAGTTCTTTTGTTCTGAGCAAGCTCACTGTTCGGACCACATAGGAAATACAGTAGAGTAGAAGAGTGCTCTTTTCTCAAAAGCAGAGTGTTTTTCTTGGAAGGCGAGCTAGTGTTTGTTTCCCAGTCAGAAATGGAGTTGAATCCCATGCAGTTTCTGGTCCTACGAGCAAGAGGTGTTTTCTGATAAGAAGAGTCACTATTGCGCTCCCATTGTCATACAGAGGACAAATAGCACTGGCCTCTGTTCCCTGCATGTACAGTGTATTGGACTGAAGTGGAGCTACTGTTCTTGTCAGTTTCCAAAGCAGAGTTGAACTAGATATGGTCCGTGTGTGGAGGAAGCACAGTTCTTTTGTTCTGAGCAAGCTCACTGTTCGGACCACGTAGGATACACAGTAGAGTAGAAGAGTGCTCTTTTCTCAAAAGGAGAGCGTGTTTCTTGTAAGGCGAGCTAGTGTTTGTTTCCCAGTCCTAAATGGAGTTGAATCACATGCAGTTTCTTGTCCTACGAGCAAGAGTTGTTTTCTGGTAAGAAGAGTCACTATTGCGCTCCCATTGTCATACACAGGGCAAATCACACTGGCATCTGTTCCCAGCATGTACAGTGTATTGGACTGAAGAGGATCTACTGTTCTTGTCAGTTTCCTAAGCAGAGTTTAACTAGATATGGACCGTGTGTGTAGGAAGCACAGTTCTTTTGTTCTGAGAATGCTCACTGTTCTGGACCTACAGGAAACACATTAGAGTAGAAGAGTGCTCCTTTCTCAATCCAGAGTGTGTTTCTTGTAAGTCGAGCGATCGTTTGTTTCCCAGTCCTAAATAGAGTTGAATCCCATGCAGTTTCTGGTCTTACCAGCAAGAGTTGTTCTCTGATAAGAAGAGTCACTATTGTGCTCCCATTGCCATACACAGTACAAATAGCACTCGCCTCTGTTCCCAGCTAGGACAGTGTATTCGACTGAGGAGGAGCTACCGTTCTTGTCAGTTTCCTAAGCAGAGTTGAACTAGATATGGCCCGTGTGTTTAGGAAACACAGTTCTTTTGTTCTGAGCAAGCTCACTGTTCGGACCCCATAGGAAATACAGTAGAGTAGAAGAGTGCTCTTTTCTCAAAAGCAGAGTGTGTTTCTTGTAAGGAGAGCTAGCGTTTGTTTCCCAGTTCTAAATGGAGTTGAATCACATGCAGTTTCTGGTCCTACCAACAAGAGTTTTTTTCTGGTAAGGAAAGTCACTATTGCGCTCCCATTGCCATACACAGTGCAAATAGCACTCGCGTATGTTCCCAGCAAGTACAGTGTATTGGACAGAAGAGGATCTACTGTTCTTGTCAGTTTCTTAAGCAGAGTTGAACTAGATATGGCCCGTGTGTGGAGGAAGCACAGTTCTGTTGTTGTGAGCAAGCTCACTGTTCTGTCCCCTTAGGATACACAGTAGAGTAGAAGAGTGCTCTTTTCTCAAAAGCAGAGTGTGTTTCTTGTAAGGCGAGCTAGCGTTTGTTTCCCAATCCTAAATGGAGTTGAATCACATGCATTTTCTTGTCCTACGATCAAGAGTTGTTTTCTTGTAAGAAGAGTCACTATTGTGCTCCCATTGTCATACACAGGCCAAATAGCACTGGCGTCTGTTCCCAGCATGTACAGTTTATTGGACTGAAAAGAATCTACTGTTCTTGTCAGTTGCCTAAGAAGAATTGAACTAGATATGGCCCGTGTGTGCAGGAAGCACAGTTCTGTTGTTCTGAGCAAGCTCACTGTTCGGTCCCCATAGGAAACACAGTAGAGTAGAAGAGTGCTCTTTTCTCAAAAGCAGAGTGTGTTTCTTGTAAGGCGAGCTAGCGTTTGTTTCCCAATCCTAAATGGAGTTGAATCACATGCAGTTTCTTGTCCTACGAGCAAGAGTTGTTTTCTGGTAAGAAGAGTCACTATTGTGCTCCCATTGTCATACACAGGGCAAAAGCCCTGGCGTCTGTTCCCAGCATGTACAGTTTATTGGACTGAAAAGAATCAACTGTTCTTGTCAGTTTCCTAAGCAGAATTGAACTAGATATGGCCGTATTTGTAGGAAGCACAGTTCTTTTGTTCTGAGCAAACTCACTGTTCTGGCCCTATAGGAAAAACAGTAGAGTAGAAGAGTGCTCTTTTCTCAAAAGCAGAGTGTGTTTATTGTAAGGCGAGCTAGCGTTTGTTTCCCAGTCCTAAATGGAGTTGAATCACATGCAGTTTCTGGTCCTACCATCAAGAGTTGTTTTCTGGTAAGGAAAGTAACTATTGCGCTCCCATTGCCATACACAGTGCAAATAGCACTGGCGTCTGTTCCCAGCAAGTACAGTGTATTGGACTGAAGCGGAGCTACTGTTCTTGTCAGTTTCCTAAGCAGAGTTGAATTAGATATGGCCCGTGTGTGTAGGAAGCACAGTTCTTTTGTTCTGAGCAAGCTCAATGTTCGGACCCCATAGGAACCAAAGTAGAGTAGATTAGTGCTCTTTTCTCAAAAGCAGAGTGTGTTTCTTGTAAGGCAACCTACCGTTTGTTTCCCAGTCATAAATGGAGTTGAATCACATGCAGTTTTTGGTCCTACAAGCAAGAGTTGTTTTCTGGTAAGGAAAGTCACTATTGCGCTCCCATTGCCATACACAGTGCAAATAGTACTCGCATCTGTTCCCAGCAAGTACAGTGTATTGGACTGAGAAGGAGCTACTGTTCTTGTTTGTTTCCTAAGCAGAGTTCAACTAGATATTGCCCCTGTGTGTAGGAAGTACAGTTCTTTTGTTCTGAGCAAGCTCACTGTTCAGACCCCATAGGAAACACAGTTGAGTAGAAGAGTGCTCTTTTCTCAAAAGCAGAGTGTGTTTCTTGTAAAGCTAGCTAGCATTTGTTTCCCAGTCCTAAATGGAGTTGAATCACATGCAGTTTCTGTTCCTACGAGCAAGAGTTGTTTTCTGGCAAGAAGAGTCACTATTGTGCTCCCATTGTCATTCACAGGGCAAATAACAGTGGAGTCTGTTCCCAGCATGTACACTGTATTGGACTGAAGAGGATCTACTGTTCTTTTCAGTTTCCTAAGCATAATTGAACTAGATAAGGCCGTATTTGTATGAAGCACAGTTCTTTTATTCTGAGCAAGCTCACTGTTCTGGCCCTATAGGAAACACATTAGAGTAGAAGAGTGCTCTTTTCTCAAAAGCAGAGTGTGTTTCTTGTAAGGCGAGCTAGCGTTTGTTTCCCAGTCCTAAATGGAATGAATCACATGCAGTTTTTGGTCCTATGAGCAAGAGTTGTTTTCTGGTAAGGAAAGTCACTCTTGCATTCCCTTTGCCATACACAGTGCAAATAGCACTCGCGTCTGTTCCCAGCAAGTACAGTGTATTGGACTGAAGCGGAGCTACTGTTCTTGTCAGTTTCCTAAGCAGAGTTGAACTAGATATGGCCCCTAGGTGTAGGAAGCACAGTTCTTTTGTTCTGAGCAAGCTCACTGTTTGGACCACATAGGAAATACTGTAGAGTAGAAGAGTGCTCTTTTCTCAAAAGCAGAGTGTGTTTCTTTAAGTCGAGCTAGCGTTTGTTTCCCAGTCAGAAATGGAGTTGAATCCCATGCAGTTTCTGGTCCTATGAGCCAGAGGTGTTTTCTGATAAGAAGAGTCACTATTGCGCTCCCATTGTCATAGAGAGGACAAATAGCACTGGCGTCTGTTCTCTGCACGTACAGTGTATTGGACTGAAGTGGAGCTACTGTTCTTGTCAGTTTCCTAAGCAGAGTTGAACTAGATATGGCCCGTGTGTGGAGGAAGCACAGTTCTGTTGTTCTGAGCAAGCTCACTGTTCGGACCCCTTAGGATACACAGTAGAGTAGAAGAGTGCTCTTTTCTCAAAAGCAGAGTGTGTTTCTTGTAAGGTGAGCTAGCGTTTGTTTCCGAGTCCTAAATGTAGTTGAATCACATGCAGTTTCTTGTCCTACGAGCAAGAGTTGTTTGCTGGTAAGAAGAGTCACTATTGTGCTCCATTGTCATACACAGGGCAAATAGCACTGGCGTCTGTTCCCAGCATGTACAGAGTATTGGACTGAAGAGGATCTACGGTTCTTTTCAGTTTCCTAAGCAGAATTGAACTAGATATGGCCGTATTTGTAGGAATCACAGTTCTTTTGTTCTGAGCAAACTCACTGTTCTGGCCCTATAGGAAAAACAGTAGAGTAGAAGAGTGCTCTTTTCTCAAAAGCAGAGTGTGTTTCTTGTAAGGCGAGCTAGCGTTTGTTTCCCAGTCCTAAATGGAGTTGAATCACATGCAGTTTTTGGTCCTATGAGCAAGAGTTGTTTTCTGGTAAGGAAAGTCATTATTGCGCTCGCATTGCCATACACTGTGCAAATAGCACTGGTCTGTTCCCAGCAAGTACAGTGTATTGGACTGTAGCGGAGCTACTGTTCTTGTCAGTTTCCTAAGCAGAGTTGAACTAGATATTGCCCCTGTGTGTAGGAAGCACAGTTCTTTTGTTCTGAGCAAGCTCACTGTTCAGACCCCATAGGAAACACAGTAGAGTAGAAGAGTGCTCTTTTCTCAAAAGCAGAGTGTGTTTCTTGTAAAGTGTCTAGCATTTGTTTCCCAGTCCTAAATGGAGTTGAATCACATGCAGTTTCTTGTCCTAAGAGCAAGAGTTGTTTTCTGGTAAGAAGAGCCACTATTGTGCTCCCATTGTCATTCACAGGGCAATTAACACTGGCGTCTGTTCCCAGCATGTACACTGTATTGGACTGAAGAGGATCTACTGTTCTTTTCAGTTTCCTAAGCATAATTGAACTAGATATGGCCGTATTTGTATGAAGCACAGTTCTTTTGTTCTGAGCAAGCTCACTATTCTGGCCCTATAGGAAATACAGTAGAGTAGAAGAGTGCTCTTTTCTCAAAAGCAGAGTGTGTTTCTTGTAAGGCGAGCCAGCGTTTGTTTCCCAGTCCTAAATGGAGTTGAATCACATGCAGTTTCTTGTCCTATGAGCAAGAGTTGTTTTCTGGTAAGAAGAGTCACTATTGTGCTCCCATTGTCATACACAGGGCAAATAGCACTGGCGTCTGTTCCCAGCAAGTACAGTGTATTGGACTGAAGCAGAGATACTTTTCTTGTCAGTTTCCTAAGCAGAGTTGAAGTAGATATGGCCCCTGTGCGTAGGAAGCAGAGATCTTTTGTTCTGAGCAATGTCACTGTTCAAACCCCATAGAAAACACATTAGAGTAGAAGAGTGCTCTTTTCTCAAAAGCAGAGTGTGTTTCTTATAGGGCGAGCTAGTGTTTGTTTCCCAGTCAAAAATGGAGTTGAATCACATGCAGTTTCTGGTCCTACGAGCAAGAGCTGTTTTCTGATAAGAAAAGTCACTATTGCGCTCCTATTGCCATACACAGTACAAATAGCACTCGCGTCTGTTCCCAGCTTGTACAGTGTATTGGACTGAAGAGGATCTACCGTTCTTGTCAGTTTTCTAAGCAGAATTGAACTACATATGGCCCGTGTGTGTAGGAAGCACAGTTCTTTTGTTCTGAGCAAGCTCACTGTTCGGACCCCATAGGAAACACAGTAGAGTAGAAGAGTGCTCTTTTCTCAAAAGCAGAGTGTGTTTCATATAAGGCAAGCTAGCGTTTGTTTCCCAGTCCTAAGTGGAGTTGAATCACATCCTGTTTTTGGTCCTACGAGCAAGAGTTGTTTTCTGGTAAGAAGAGTCACTATTGCGCTCCCATTGTCATACACAGGGCAAATAGCACTGGCGTCTGTTCCCAGCATGTACAGTGTATTGGACTGAAGAGGATCTACTGTTCTTGTAAGTTTCCTAAGCAGAATTGAACTAGATATGGCCGTATTGTAGGAAGCACAGTGTTTTTGTTCTGAGCAAACTCACTGTTCTGGCCCTATAGGAAAGGCAGTAGAGTAGAGGAGACTGCTCTTTTCTCAAAACCAGAGTGTGTTTCTTGTAAGGCGAGCTAGTGTTTGTTTTCCAGTCCGAAATGGAGTTGAATCACATGCAGTTTCTTGTCCTACCAGCAAGAGTTGTTTTCTGGTAAGGAAAGTCACTATTGCGCTCCCATTTCCATACACAGTGCAAATAGCACTCGCATCTTTCCCAGCAAGTACAGTGTATTGGACTGAAGCGGAGCTACTGTTCTTGTCAGTTTCCTAAGCAGAGTTGAACTAGATATGGCCCGTGTGTGTAGGAAGCACAGTTCTTTTGTTCTGAGCAAGCTCACTGTTCGGATCACAAAGGAAACACAGAAGAATAGAAGAGTGCTCTTTTCTCAAAAACAGAGTGTGTTTCTTGTAAGGCGAACTAGTGTTTGTTTCCCAGTCAGAAATGGAGTTGAATCCCATGCAGTTTCTGGTCCTATGAGCAAGAGGTGTTTTCCGATAAGAAGAGTCACTATTGCACTCCCATTGTCATAAACAGGGCAAATAGCACTGGCATCTGTTCCCAGCAAGTACAGTGTATTGGACTGAAGCGGAGCTACTGTTCTTGTCAGTTTACTAAGCAGAGTTGAACTAGATATGGCCCCTGTGTGTAGGAAGCACAGTTCTTTTGTTCTGAGCAAGCTCACTGTTCGGACCACATAGAAAACACATTAGTGTAGAAGTGTGCTCTTTTCTCAAAAGCAGAGTGTGTTTCTTTGTTGTTTTTTTTTGTGGTGTTTCGAGACAGGGTTTCTCTGTGTAGCTTTGCGCCTTTCCTGGAACTCACTTGGTAGCCCAGGCTGGCCTTGAACTCACAGAGATCCGCCTGGCTCTGCCTCCCGAGTGCTGGGATTAAAGGCGTGCGCCACCACCGCCCGGCCAGAGTGTGTTTCTTATAAGGCGAACTAGCGTTTGTTTCCCAGTCAGAAATGGAGTTGAATCCCATGAAGTTTCTGGTCCTAGCAGCAAGAGGTGTTTTCTGATAAGAAGAGTCACTATTGTGCTCCTATTGCCATACACAGTGCAAATAGCACTCGCGTCTGTTCCCAGCTATTACAGTGTATTGTACTGCAGAGGAGCTACCGTTCTTGTCAGTTACCTAAGCAGAGTTGAACTAGATATGGCCCGTGTGTGTAGGAAGCACAGTTCTTTTGTTCTGAGCAAGCTCACTGTTCGGACCCCATAGGAAACACAGTAGAGTAGAAGAGTGCTCTTTTCTCAAAAACAGAGTGTGTTTCTTGTAAGGCGAGCTAGCATTTGTTTCCCAGTCCTAAATGGAGTTGAATCACATGCAGTTTCTTGTCCTACGAGCAAGAGTTGTTTTCTGGTAAGAAGAGTCACTATCGAGCTCCCATTGTCATATACAGGGCAAATAGCACTGGCGTCTGTTCCCAGCAAGTACAGTGTATTGGACTGAAGCAGAGCTACTGTTCTTGTCAGTTTCCTAAGCAGAGTTGAAGTAGATATGGCCCCTGTATGTAGGAAGCACAGATCTTTTGTTCTGAGGAAGCTCACTGTTCAAACCCCATAGAAAACACATTAGAGTAGAAGAGTGCTCTTTTCTCAAAAGCAGAGTGTGTTTCTTATAAGGCCAGCTAGTGTTTGTTTCCCAGTCAAAAATGGAGTTGAATCCCATGCAGTTTCCGGTCCTACGAGCAAGAGGTGTTTTCTGATAAGAAAAGTCACTATTGTGCTCCTTTTGCCATACACAGTGCAAATAGCACTCGCGTCTGTTCCCAGCTAGTACAGTGTATTGGACTGAAGAGGAGCTACCGTTCTTGTCAGTTTCCTAAGCAGAATTGAACTAGATATGGACCGTGTGGTTAGGAAGCACAGTTCTTTTGTTCTGAGCAAGCTCACTGTTCGGACCCCATAGGAAACACAGTAGAGTAGAAGAGTGCTCTTTTCTCAAAAGCAGAGTGTGTTTCATATAAGGCAAGCTAGCGTTTGTTTCCCAGTACTAAATGGAGATGAATCACATCTTGTTTTTGGTCCTATGAGCAAGAGTTGTTTTCTGGTAAGGAAAGTCACTATTGCGCTCCCATTGTCAGACACTGTGCAAATAGCACTCGCGTCTCTTCCCAGCAAGTACAGTGTATTGGACTGAAGAGGATCTACTGTTCTTGTCAGTTTTCTAAGCAGAATTGAACTAGATATGGCCGTATTTGTAGGAAGCACAGTTCTTTTGTTCTGAGCAAACTCACTGTTCTGGCCCTATTCGAAAAAAGTAGAGTAGAAGTGTGCTCTTTTCTCAAAAGCAGAGTGTGTTTCTTGTAAGGCGAGCTAGCGTTTGTTTCCCAGTCCTAAATGGAGTTGAATCACATGCAGTTTTTGGTCCTATGAGCAAGAGTTGTTTTCTGGTAAGGAAAGTCACTCTTGCGCTCCCATTGCCATACACAGTGCAAATAGCACTGGCGTCTGTTCCCAGCAAGTACAGTGTATTGGACTGAAGCAGAGCTACTGTTCTTGTCAGTTTGCTAGTCAGAGTTGAACTAGATATGGCCCCTGTGTGTAGGAAGCATTGTTCCTTTGTTCTGAGCAAGCTCACTGTTCGGACCCCCTAGGAAACTAATTAGAGTAGAAGAGTGATCTTTTCTCAAAAGCAGAGTGTGTTTCTTGTAAGGCGAGCTAGCGTTTGTTTCCCATTCCTAAATGGAGTTGAATCACATGCAGTTTTTGGTCCTACGAGCAAGAGTTGTTTTCTGGTAAGGAAAGTCACTATTGCGCTCCCAATGCCATACACAGTGCAAATAGCACTTCCGTCTGTTCCCAGCAAGTACAGTGTATTGGACTGAAGAGGAGCTAATGTTCTTGTCAGTTTCCTAAGCAGAGTTTAACTAGATATGGACCGTGTGTGTAGGAAGCACAGTTCTTTTGTTCTGAGAATGCTCACTGTTCTGGCCCTATAGGAAACACATTAGAGTAGAAGAGTGCTCCTTTGGCAATCCAGAGTGTGTTTCTTGTAAGTCGAGCTAGCGTTTGTTTCCCAGTCCTAAATGCAGTTGAATCCCATGCAGTTTCTGGTCTTACCAGCAAGAGTTGTTTTCTGATAAGAAGAGTCACTATTGCGCTCCTATTGCCATACACAGTATAAATAGCACTTGCGTTTGTTCCCAGCTAGGACAGTGTAATGGACTGAAGAGGAGCTACCGTTCTTGTCAGTTTCCTAAGCAGAGTTGATCTAGATATGGCCCGTGTGTGTAGGAAGCACAGTTCTTTTGTTCTGAGCAAGCTCACTGTTCGGACCCCATAGGAAACACAGTAGAGTAGAAGAGTGCTCTTTTCTCAAAAGCAGAGTGTGTTTCTTGTAAGGCAAGCTAGCATTTGTTTCCCAGTACTAAATGGAGTTGAATCACGTCCTGTTTTTGGTCCTACGAGCAAGAGATTTTTCTGGTAAGGAAAGTCACTATTGCGCTCCCATTGTCAGACACAGGGCAAATAGCACTGGCGTCTGTTCCCAGCATGTACAGTGTATTGGACTGAAGAGGATCTACTGTTTTTTTCAGTTTCCTAAGCAGAATTGAACTAGATATGGCCGTATTTGTAGGAAGCACAGTTCTTTTGTTCTGAGCAAACACACTGTTCTGGCCCTATAGGAAACACAGTAGAGTGGAAGAATGCTCTTTTCTCAAAAGCAGAGTGTGTTTCTTGTAAGGCAAGATAGCGTTTGTTTCCCAGTCCTAAATGGAGTTGAATCACATGCAGTTTCTGGTCCTACCAGCAAGAGTTGTTTTCTGGTAAGGAAAGTCACTATTGCGCTCCCATTGCCATACACAGTGCAAATACCACTCGCATCTGTTCCCAGCAAGTACAGTGTATTGGACTGAAGCGGAGCTACTGTTCTTGTCAGTTTCCTAAGCAGAGTTGAACTAGATATGGCCCCTGTGTGTAGGAAGCACAGTTCTTTTGTTCTGAGCAAGCTCATTGTTCGGACCCCATAGAAAACACAGTAGAGTAGAAGAGTGCTCTTTTCTCAAAAGCAGAGTGTGTTTCTTGTAAGGCGAGCTAGTGTTTGCTTCCCAGTCAGAAATGGAGTTGAATCCCTTGCAGTTTCTGGTCCTACGTGCAAGAGGTGTTTTCTGATAAGAAGAGTCACTATTGCGCTCCCATTGTCATACAGAGGACAAATAGCACTAGCGTCTGTTCCCTGCATGTACAGTGTATTGGACTGAAGAGGATCTACTGTTCTTGTCAGTTTCCTAAGCAGAGTTGAACTAGATATGGCCCGTGTGTGGAGGAAGCACAGTTCTTTTGTTCTGAGCAAGCTCACTGTTCGGACCCCATAGGATACACAGTAGAGTAGAAGAGTGCTCTTTTCTCTAAAGCAGAGTGTGTTTCCTGTAAGGCGAGCTAGCGTTTGTTTCACAGTCCTAAATGGAGTTGAATCACATGCAGTTACTGGTCCTTCGAGCAAGAGTTGTTTTCTGGCAAGAAGAGTCACTATTGTGCTTCAATTGTCATACACAGGGCAAATAGCACTGGCGTCGGTTCCCAGCATGTACAGTGTACTGGAATGAAGAGGATCTACTGTTCTTGTCAGTTTCCTAAGCAGAATTGAACTATATATGGCCGTATTTGTAGGAATCACAGTTCTTTTGTTCTGAGCAAACTCACTGTTCTGGCCCTATAGGAAACACAGTAGAGTAGAAGAGTGCTCTTTTCTCAAAAGCAGAGTGTGTTTTTCATAAGGCGAGCTAGCGTTTGTTTCCCAGTCCTAAATTGAGTTGAATCACATGCAGTTTTTGGTCCTATGAGCAAGAGTTGTTTTCTGGTAAGGAAAGTCATTATTGTGCTCCCATTGCCATACACAGTGCAAATAGCACTGGCGTCTGTTCCCAGCAATTACAGTGTATTGGACTGAAGCGGAGCTACTGTTCTTGTCAGTTTGCTAGGCAGAGTTGAACCTGATATGGCCCCTGTGTGTAGGAAGCACAGTTCTTTTGTTCTGAGCAAGCTCACTGTTCGGACCCCATAGGAAACACAGTAGAGTAGAAGAGTGCTCTTTTCTCAGAAGCAGAGTGTGTTTCTTGTAAAGCGAGCTAGCCTTTGTTTCCCAGTCCTAAATGGAGTTGAATCACATGCAGTTTCTTATCCTACGAGGAAGAGTTGTTTTCTGTAAGAAGAGTCACTATTGTGCTCCCATTGTCATTCACAGGGCAAATAGCACTGGCGTCGGTTCCCAGCATGTACAGTGTATTGGACTGAAGAGGATCTACTGTTCTTGTCAGTTTCCTAAGCAGAATTGAACTACATATGGCCCGTGTGTGTAGGAAGCACAGTTCTTTTGTTCTGAGCAAGCTCACTGTTCGGACCCCATAGGAAACACAGTAGAGTAGAAGAGTGCTCTTTTCTCAAAAGCAGAGTGTGTTTCTTGTAAGGCAAGCTAGCATTTGTTTCCCAGTACTAAATGGAGTTGAATCACGTCCTGTTTTTGGTCCTACGAGCAAGAGATTTTTCTGGTAAGGAAAGTCACTATTGCGCTCCCATTGTCAGACACAGGGCAAATAGCACTGGCGTCTGTTCCCAGCATGTACAGTGTATTGGACTGAAGAGGATCTACTGTTTTTTTCAGTTTCCTAAGCAGAATTGAACTAGATATGGCCGTATTTGTAGGAAGCACAGTTCTTTTGTTCTGAGCAAACACACTGTTCTGGCCCTATAGGAAACACAGTAGAGTGGAAGAATGCTCTTTTCTCAAAAGCAGAGTGTGTTTCTTGTAAGGCAAGATAGCGTTTGTTTCCCAGTCCTAAATGGAGTTGAATCACATGCAGTTTCTGGTCCTACCAGCAAGAGTTGTTTTCTGGTAAGGAAAGTCACTATTGCGCTCCCATTGCCATACACAGTGCAAATACCACTCGCATCTGTTCCCAGCAAGTACAGTGTATTGGACTGAAGCGGAGCTACTGTTCTTGTCAGTTTCCTAAGCAGAGTTGAACTAGATATGGCCCCTGTGTGTAGGAAGCACAGTTCTTTTGTTCTGAGCAAGCTCATTGTTCGGACCCCATAGAAAACACAGTAGAGTAGAAGAGTGCTCTTTTCTCAAAAGCAGAGTGTGTTTCTTGTAAGGCGAGCTAGTGTTTGTTTCCCAGTCAGAAATGGAGTTGAATCCCTTGCAGTTTCTGGTCCTACGTGCAAGAGGTGTTTTCTGATAAGAAGAGTCACTATTGCGCTCCCATTGTCATACAGAGGACAAATAGCACTAGCGTCTGTTCCCTGCATGTACAGTGTATTGGACTGAAGAGGATCTACTGTTCTTGTCAGTTTCCTAAGCAGAGTTGAACTAGATATGGCCCGTGTGTGGAGGAAGCACAGTTCTTTTGTTCTGAGCAAGCTCACTGTTCGGACCCCATAGGATACACAGTAGAGTAGAAGAGTGCTCTTTTCTCTAAAGCAGAGTGTGTTTCCTGTAAGGCGAGCTAGCGTTTGTTTCACAGTCCTAAATGGAGTTGAATCACATGCAGTTACTGGTCCTTCGAGCAAGAGTTGTTTTCTGGCAAGAAGAGTCACTATTGTGCTTCAATTGTCATACACAGGGCAAATAGCACTGGCGTCTGTTCCCAGCATGTACAGTGTACTGGAATGAAGAGGATCTACTGTTCTTGTCAGTTTCCTAAGCAGAATTTAACTATATATGGCCGTATTTGTAGGAATCACAGTTCTTTTGTTCTGAGCAAACTCACTGTTCTGGCCCTATAGGAAACACAGTAGAGTAGAAGAGTGCTCTTTTCTCAAAAGCAGAGTGTGTTTTTCATAAGGCGAGCTAGCGTTTGTTTCCCAGTCCTAAATTGAGTTGAATCACATGCAGTTTTTGGTCCTATGAGCAAGAGTTGTTTTCTGGTAAGGAAAGTCATTATTGTGCTCCCATTGCCATACACAGTGCAAATAGCACTGGCGTCTGTTCCCAGCAATTACAGTGTATTGGACTGAAGCGGAGCTACTGTTCTTGTCAGTTTGCTAGGCAGAGTTGAACCTGATATGGCCCCTGTGTGTAGGAAGCACAGTTCTTTTGTTCTGAGCAAGCTCACTGTTCGGACCCCATAGGAAACACAGTAGAGTAGAAGAGTGCTCTTTTCTCAGAAGCAGAGTGTGTTTCTTGTAAAGCGAGCTAGCCTTTGTTTCCCAGTCCTAAATGGAGTTGAATCACATGCAGTTTCTTATCCTACGAGGAAGAGTTGTTTTCTGTAAGAAGAGTCACTATTGTGCTCCCATTGTCATTCACAGGGCAAATAGCACTGGCATCGGTTCCCAGCATGTACAGTGTATTGGACTGAAGAGGATCTACTGTTCTTTTCAGTTTCCTTAGCAGAATTGAACTAGATATGGCCGTATTTGTAGGAAGCACAGTTCTTTTGTTCTGAGCAAACTCACTGTTCTGGCCCTATAGGAGACACAGTAGAGTAGAAGAGTGCTCTTTTCTCAAAAGCAGAGTGTGTTTCTTGTAAGGCGAGCTAGCGTTTGTTTCCCAGTCTGTAATGGAGTTGAATCACATGCAGTTTTTGGTCCTATGTGCAAGAGTTGTTTTCTGGTAAGGAAAGTCACTATTGCGCTCCCACTTCCATACACAGTGCAAATAGCCCTCGCATCTGTTCCCAGCAAGTACAGTGTATTGGACTGAAGAGGAGCTACTGTTCTTGTCAGTTTGCTAAGCAGAGTTGAACTAGATATGGCCCCTGTGTGTAGGAAGCACAGTTCTTTTGTTCTGAGCAAGCTCACTGTTCGGACCACATAGGAAACACAGAAGAGTAGAAGAGTGCTCTTTTCTCAAAAGCAGAGTGTGTTTTTGTAAGGCGAGTTAGCGTTTGTTTCCCAGTCCTAAATGGAGTTGAAACACATGCAGTTTATTGTCCTACGAGCAAGAGTTGTTTTCTGGTAAGAAGAGTCACTATTGCGCTCCCATTGTCATACACAGGGAAAATAGCACTATCGTCTGTTCCCAGCATGTACAGTGTATTGGACTGAAGAGGATCTACTGTTATTTTCAGTTTCTTTAGCAGAATTGAACTAGATATGGCAGTATTTGTATGAAGCACAGTTCTTTTGTTCTGAGCAAGCTCACTGTTCTGGTCCTATAGGAGACACAGTAGAGTAGAAGAGTGCTCTTTTCTCAAAAGCAGTGTGTGTTTTTCGTAAGGCGAGCTAGCGTTTGTTTCCCAGTCCTAAATTGAGTTGAATCACATGCAGTTTTTGGTCCTATGAGCAAGAGTTGTTTTCTGGTAAGGAAAGTCATTATTGTGCTCCCATTGCCATACACAGTGCAAATAGCACTGGCGTCTGTTCCCAGCAATTACAGTGTATTGGACTGAAGTGGAGCTACTGTTCTTGTCAGTTTGCTAGGCAGAGTTGAACCTGATATGGCCCCTGTGTGTAGGAAGCACAGTTCTTTTGTTCTGAGCAAGCTCACTGTTCGGACCCCATAGGAAACACAGTAGAGAAGAAGAGTGCTCTTTTCTCAGAAGCAGAGTGTGTTTCTTGTAAAGCGAGCTAGCCTTTGTTTCCCAGTCCTAAATGGAGTTGAATCACATGCAGTTTCTTATCCTACGAGCAAGAGTTGTTTTCTGTAAGAAGAGTCACTATTGTGCTCCCATTGTCATTCACAGGGCAAATAGCACTGGCGTCGGTTCCCAGCATATACAGTGTATTGGACTGAAGAGGATCTACTGTTCTTTTCAGTTTCCTTAGCAGAATTGAACTAGATATGGCAGTATTTGTATGAAGCACAGTTCTTTTTTTCTGAGCAAGCTCACTGTTCTGGTCCTATAGGAAACACAGTAGAGTAGAAGAGTGCTCTTTTCTCAAAACCAGAGTGTATTTCTTGTAAGGCGAGCTAGTGTTTGTTTCCCAGTCCTAAATGGAGTTGAATCACATGCAGCTTTTGGTCCTACGAGCAAGAGTTGTTTCTGCTAAGGAAAGTCACTATTTTGTTCCCATTTCCATACACAGTGCAAATAGCACTCGCGTCTGTTCCCAGCAAGTACAGTGTATTGCACTGAAGAGGAGCTACTGTTCTTGTCAGTTTCCTAGGCAGAGTTGAACTAGATATGGTCCCTGTGTGTAGGAAGCACAGTTCTTTTGTTCTGAACAAGCTCACTTTTCAGACCCCTTAGGGAACACAGTAGAGTAGAAGAGTGCTCTTTTCTCAAAAGCAGAGTGTGTTTCTTGTAAGGCGAGCTTGCGTTTGTTTCCCATTCCTAAATGGAGTTGAATCACATGCAGTTTTTGGTCCTACGAGCAAGAGTTGTTTTCTGGTAATGAAAGTCACTATTGCACTCCCAATGCCATACACAGTGCAAATAGCACTCGCGTCTGTTCCCAGCAAGTACAGTGTATTGGACTGAAGAGGATCTACTGTTCTTTTCAGTTTCCTAAGCAGAGTTGAACTAGATATGGCCCATGTGTGTAGGAAGCACAGTTCTTTTTTTCTGAGCAAGCTCACTGTTCGGACCCCATAGGAAACACAGTAGAGTAGAAGAGTGCTCTTTTCTCAAAAGCAGAGTGTGTTTCTTGTAAAGCGAGCTAGCCTTTGTATCCCAGTCCTAAATGGAGTTGAATCACATGCAGTTTCTTGTCCTACGAGCAAGAGTTGTTTTCTGGTAAGAAGAGTAACTATTGCGCTCCCATTGTCTTACACAGGGCAAATAGCACTGGCGTCTGTTCCCAGCAAGTACAGTGTATTGGACTGAAGAGGAGCTACTGTTCTTGTCAATTTGCTAAGCAGAGTTGAACTAGATATGGCTCCTGTGTGTAGGAAGCACAGTTCTTTTGTTGTGAGCAAGCTCACTGTTCGGACCACATAGGAAACACAGAAGAGTAGAAGAGTGCTCTTTTCTCAAAAGCAGAGTGTGTTTCTTGTAAGGCGAGCTAGCGTTTGTTTCCCAGTCCTAAATGGAGTTGAAACACATGCAGTTTATTGTCCTACGAGCAAGACTTGTTTTCTGGTAAGAAGAGTCACTATTGCGCTCCCATTGTCATACACAGGGAAAATAGCACTGGCGTCGGTTCCCAGCATGTACAGTGTATTGGACTGAAGAGAATCTACTGTTCTTTTCAGTTTCCTTAGCAGAATTGAACTAGATATGGCAGTATTTGTATGAAGCACAGTTCTTTTGCTCTGAGCAAGCTCACTGTTCTGGTCCTATAGGAAACACAGTAGAGTAGAGGAGTGCTCTTTTCTCAAAAGCAGAGTATGTTTCTTGTAAGGCGAGCTAGTGTTTGTTTCCCAGTCCTAAATGGAGTTGAATCACATGCAGTTTTTGGTCCTATGAGCAAGAGTTGTTTCTGGTAAGGAAAGTCACTATTTCGTTCCCATTTCCATACACAGTGCAAATAGCACTCGCGTCTGTTCCCAGCAAGTACAGTGTATTGGACTGAAGAGGAGCTACTGTTCTTGTCAGTTTCCTAAGCAGAGTTGAACTAGATATGGCCCCTGTGTGTAGGAAGCACAGTTCTTTTGTTCTGAGCAAGCTCACTATTCGGACCCCATAGAAAACACATTAGAGTAGAAGAGTGCTCTTTTCTCAAAAGGCGAGTGTGTTTCTTGTAATTCGAGCTAGTGTTTGTTTCCCAGTCAGAAATGGAGTTGAATCCCATGCAGTTTCTGGTCCTACGAGCAAGAGTTGTTTTCTTTTAAGAAGAGTCACTATTATGCTCCCATTGTCATACACAGTGCAAATAGCACTTGCGTCTGTTCCTAGCAAGTACAGTGTATTGCACTGAAGAGGAGCTACTGTTCTTGTCAGTTTCCTAAGCAGAGTTGAACTAGATATGGTCCCTGTGTGTAGGAAGCACAGTTCTTTTGTTCTGAACAAGCTCACTTTTCGGACCCCTTAGGAAACACAGTAGAGTAGAAGAGTGCTCTTTTCTCAAAAGCAGAGTGTGTTTCTTGTAAGGCGAGCTAGCGTTTGTTTCCCATTCCTAAATGGAGTTGAATCACATGCAGTTTTTGGTCCTACGAGCAAGAGTTGTTTTCTGGTAATGAAAGTCACTATTGCACTCCCAATGCCATACACAGTGCAAATAGCACTCGCGTCTGTTCCCAGCAAGTACAGTGTATTGGACTGAAGAGGACCTACTGTTCTTTTCAGTTTCCTAAGCAGAATTGAACTAGATATGGCCGTATTTGTAGAAAGCACAGTTCTTTTGTTCTGAGCAAACAAACTGTTCTGGCCCTATAGGAAACACAGTAGAGGAGAAGATTGCTCTTTTCTCAAAAGCAGAGTGTGTTTCTTGTAAGGCGAGCTAGCATTTGTTTCCCAGTCCTAAATAGAGTTGAATCACATGCAGTTTCTGGTCCTACCAGCAAGAGTTGTTTTCTGGTAAGGAAAGTCACTATTGCGCTGCCATTGCCATATACAGTGCAAATAGCACTCGCGTATGTTCCCAGCAAGTACAGTGTATTGGACTGAAGTGGAGCTACTATTCTTGTCAGTTTCCTAAGCAGAGTTGAACTAGATATGGCCCCTGTGTGTAGGAAGCACAGTTCTTTTGTTCTGAGCAAGCTCACTGTTCGGACCCCATAGGAAACAAGGTAGAGTAGAAGAGTGCTCTTTTCTCAAAAGCAGAGTGTGTTTCTTGTAAGGCGAGCTAGTGTTTGTTTCCCAGTCAGAAATGGAGTTGAATCCCATGCCGTTTCTGGTCCTACGTGCAAGAGGTGTTTTCTGATAAGAAGAGTCACTATTGCGCTCCCATTGTCATACAGAGGACAAATAGCACTAGCGTCTGTTCCCTGCATGTACAGTGTATTGGACTGAAGAGGAGCTACTGTTCTTGTCAGTTTCCTAAGCAGAGTTGAACAAGATATGGCCCGTGTGTGGAGGAAGCACAGTTCTTTTGTTCTGAGCAAGGTCACTGTTCGGACCCCATAGGATACACAGTAGAGTAGAAGAGTGCTCTTTTCTCAAAAGCAGAGTGTGTTTCTTGTAAGGCAAGCTAGTGTTTGTTTCCCAGTCCTAAATGGAGTTGAATCACATGCAGTTTCTTGTCCTACGAGCAAGAGTTGTTTTCTGGTAAGAAGAGTCACTATTGTGCTCCAATTGTCATACACAGGGCAAATAGCTCTGGCGTCTGTTCCCAGCATGCACAGTGTATTAGAATGAAGAGGATCTACTGTTCTTGTCAGTTTCCTAAGCAGAATTGAACTAGATATGGCCGTATTTGTATGAAGCACTGTTCTTTTGTTCTGAGCAAGCTCACTTTTCGGACCCCATAGGAAACACAGTAGAGTAGAAGAGTGCTCTTTTCTCAAAAGCAGAGTGTGTTTCTTGTAAGGCAAGCTAGCGTTTGTTTCCCAGTACTAAATGGAGTTGAATCACATGCTGTTTTTGGTCCTACGAGCAAGACTTGTTTTCTGGTAAGAAGAGTCACTATTGTGCTCCCATTGTCATTCACAGGGCAAATAACACTGGCATCTGTTCCCAGCATGTACACTGTATTGGATTGAAGAGGATCTACTGTTCTTTTCAGTTTCCTAAGCATAATTGAACTAGATATGGCCGTATTTGTATGAAGCACAGTTCTTTTGTTCTGAGCAAGCTCACTGTTCTGGCCCTATAGGAAACACAGTAGAGTAGAAGAGTGCTCTTTTCTCAAAAGCGGAGTGTGTTTCTTGTAAGGCAAGCTAGCGTTTGTTTCCCAGTCCTAAATGGAGTTGAATCACATCCTGTTTTTGGTCCTACGAGCAAGAGATTTTTCTGGTAAGGAAAGTCACTATTGCGCTCCCATTGTCAGACACAGGGCAAATAGCACTGGCGTCTGTTCCCAGCATGTACAGTGTATTTGACTAAAGAGGATCTACTGTTCTTTTCAGTTT
Organism: Peromyscus eremicus; assembly: GCF_949786415.1. Lineage (NCBI taxonomy): Eukaryota > Metazoa > Chordata > Mammalia > Rodentia > Cricetidae > Peromyscus > Peromyscus eremicus. Next base: position 20,450 of record NW_026736054.1, read on the forward strand.
TTAAGCATAATTGAACTAGATATGTCCGTATTTGTATGAAGCACAGTTCTTTTGTTCTGAGCAAGCTCACTGTTCTTGCCCTATAGGAAACACAGTAGAGTAGAAGAGTGCTCTTTTCTCAAAAGCAGAGTGTGTTTCTTGTAAGGCGAGCTAGCGTTTGTTTCCCAGTCCTAAATGGAGTTGAATCACATGCAGTTTTTGGTCCTATGAGTAAGAGTTGTTTTCTGGTAAGGAAAGTCACTATTGCGCTCCCATTGGCATACACAGTGCAAATAGCACTGGCGTCTGTTCCCAGCAAGTACAGTGTATTGGACTGAAGCGGAGCTACCATTCTTGTCAGTTTCCTAAGCAGAGTTGAACTAGATATGGCCCGTGTGTGTAGGAAGCACAATTCTTTTGTTCTGAGCAAGCTCACTGTTCGGATCCCATAGGAAACACGGTAGAGTAGAAGAGTGCTCTTTTCTCAAAAGCAGAGTGTGTTTCTTGTAAGGCAAGCTAGCGTTTGTTTCCCGTTCCTAAATGGAGTTGAATCATATGCCTTTTTTGGTCCTACGAGCAAGAGTTGTTTTCTGGTAAGGAAAGTCACTATTGTGCTCCCATTTCCATACACAGTGCAAATAGCACTCGCGTCTGTTCCCAGCAAGTACAGTGTATTGGACTGAAGCGGAGCTACTGTTCTTGTCAGTTTCCTAAGCAGAGTTGAACTAGATATGGCCCATGTGTGTAGGAGGCACAGTTCTTTTTTTCTGACCAAGCTCACTGTTCGGACCCCATAGGAATCACAGTAGAGTAGAAGAGTGCTCTTTTCTCAAAAGCAGAGTGTGTTTCTTGTAAAGCGAGCTAGCCTTTGTTTCCCAGTCCTAAATGGAGTTGAATCACATGCAGTTTCTTGTCCTACGAGCAAGAGTTGTTTTCTGGTAAGAAGAGTAACTATTGCGCTCCCATTGTCTTACACAGGGCAAATAGCACTGGCGTCTGTTCCCAGCATGTACAGTGTAGTTGACTGAAGAGTATCTACTGTTCTTGTCAGTTTCCTAAGCAGAATTGAACTAGATATGGCCGTATTTGTAGGAAGCACAGTTCTTTTGTTCTGAGCAAACTCACTGTTCTGGCCCTATAGGAGACACAGTAGAGTAGAACAGTGCTCTTTTCTCAAAAGCAGAGTGTGTTTCTTGTAAGGCGAGCTAGCGTTTGTTTCCCAGTCCTAAATGGAGTTGAATCACATGCAGTTTTTGGTCCTATGTGCAAGAGTTGTTTTCTGGTAAGGAAAGTCACTATTGCGCTCCTACTTCCATACACAGTGCAAATAGCACTCGCATCTGTTCCCAGCAAGTACAGTGTATTGGACTGAAGAGGAGCTACTGTTCTTGTCAGTTTGCTAAGCAGAGTTGAACTAGATATGGCCCCTGTGTGTAGGAAGCACAGTTCTTTTGTTCTGAGCAAGCTCACTGTTCGGACCACATAGGAAACACAGAAGAGTAGAAGAGTGCTCTTTTCTCAAAAGCAGAGTGTGTTTCTTGTAAGGCGAGCCAGCGTTTGTTTCTCAGTCCTAAATGGAGTTGAATCACATGCAGTTTCTTGTCCTACGAGCAAGAGTTGTTTTCTGGTAAGAAGAGTCACTATTGTGCTCCAATTGTCATACACAGGGCAAATAGCTCTGGCGTCTGTTCCCAGCATGCACAGTGTATTAGAATGAAGAGGATCTACTGTTCTTGTCAGTTTCCTAAGCAGAATTGAACTAGATATGGCCGTATTTGTATGAAGCACTGTTCTTTTGTTCTGAGCAAGCTCACTTTTCGGACCCCATAGGAAACACAGTAGAGTAGAAGAGTGCTCTTTTCTCAAAAGCAGAGTGTGTTTCTTGTAAGGCAAGCTAGCGTTTGTTTCCCAGTACTAAATGGAGTTGAATCACATGCTGTTTTTGGTCCTACGAGCAAGACTTGTTTTCTGGTAAGAAGAGTCACTAATGTGCTCCCATTGTCATTCACAGGGCAAATAACACTGGCATCTGTTCCCAGCATGTACACTGTATTGGATTGAAGAGGATCTACTGTTCTTTTCAGTTTCCTAAGCATAATTGAACTAGATATGGCCGTATTTGTATGAAGCACAGTTCTTTTGTTCTGAGCAAGCTCACTGTTCTGGCCCTATAGGAAACACAGTAGAGTAGAAGAGTGCTCTTTTCTCAAAAGCGGAGTGTGTTTCTTGTAAGGCAAGCTAGCGTTTGTTTCCCAGTCCTAAATGGAGTTGAATCACATCCTGTTTTTGGTCCTACGAGCAAGAGATTTTTCTGGTAAGGAAAGTCACTATTGCGCTCCCATTGTCAGACACAGGGCAAATAGCACTGGCGTCTGTTCCCAGCATGTACAGTGTATTTGACTAAAGAGGATCTACTGTTCTTTTCAGTTTTTAAGCATAATTGAACTAGATATGTCCGTATTTGTATGAAGCACAGTTCTTTTGTTCTGAGCAAGCTCACTGTTCTTGCCCTATAGGAAACACAGTAGAGTAGAAGAGTGCTCTTTTCTCAAAAGCAGAGTGTGTTTCTTGTAAGGCGAGCTAGCGTTTGTTTCCCAGTCCTAAATGGAGTTGAATCACATGCAGTTTTTGGTCCTATGAGTAAGAGTTGTTTTCTGGTAAGGAAAGTCACTATTGCGCTCCCATTGGCATACACAGTGCAAATAGCACTGGCGTCTGTTCCCAGCAAGTACAGTGTATTGGACTGAAGCGGAGCTACCATTCTTGTCAGTTTCCTAAGCAGAGTTGAACTAGATATGGCCCGTGTGTGTAGGAAGCACAATTCTTTTGTTCTGAGCAAGCTCACTGTTCGGATCCCATAGGAAACACGGTAGAGTAGAAGAGTGCTCTTTTCTCAAAAGCAGAGTGTGTTTCTTGTAAGGCAAGCTAGCGTTTGTTTCCCGTTCCTAAATGGAGTTGAATCATATGCCTTTTTTGGTCCTACGAGCAAGAGTTGTTTTCTGGTAAGGAAAGTCACTATTGTGCTCCCATTTCCATACACAGTGCAAATAGCACTCGCGTCTGTTCCCAGCAAGTACAGTGTATTGGACTGAAGCGGAGCTACTGTTCTTGTCAGTTTCCTAAGCAGAGTTGAACTAGATATGGCCCATGTGTGTAGGAGGCACAGTTCTTTTTTTCTGACCAAGCTCACTGTTCGGACCCCATAGGAATCACAGTAGAGTAGAAGAGTGCTCTTTTCTCAAAAGCAGAGTGTGTTTCTTGTAAAGCGAGCTAGCCTTTGTTTCCCAGTCCTAAATGGAGTTGAATCACATGCAGTTTCTTGTCCTACGAGCAAGAGTTGTTTTCTGGTAAGAAGAGTAACTATTGCGCTCCCATTGTCTTACACAGGGCAAATAGCACTGGCGTCTGTTCCCAGCATGTACAGTGTAGTTGACTGAAGAGTATCTACTGTTCTTGTCAGTTTCCTAAGCAGAATTGAACTAGATATGGCCGTATTTGTAGGAAGCACAGTTCTTTTGTTCTGAGCAAACTCACTGTTCTGGCCCTATAGGAGACACAGTAGAGTAGAACAGTGCTCTTTTCTCAAAAGCAGAGTGTGTTTCTTGTAAGGCGAGCTAGCGTTTGTTTCCCAGTCCTAAATGGAGTTGAATCACATGCAGTTTTTGGTCCTATGTGCAAGAGTTGTTTTCTGGTAAGGAAAGTCACTATTGCGCTCCTACTTCCATACACAGTGCAAATAGCACTCGCATCTGTTCCCAGCAAGTACAGTGTATTGGACTGAAGAGGAGCTACTGTTCTTGTCAGTTTGCTAAGCAGAGTTGAACTAGATATGGCCCCTGTGTGTAGGAAGCACAGTTCTTTTGTTCTGAGCAAGCTCACTGTTCGGACCACATAGGAAACACAGAAGAGTGGAAGAGTGCTCTTTTCTCAAAAGCAGAGTGTGTTTCTTGTAAGGCGAGCTAGCGTTTGTTTCCCAGTCCTAAATGGAGTTCAAACACATGCAGTTTATTGTCCTACGAGCAAGAGTTGTTTTCTGGTAAGAAGAGTCACTATTGCGCTCCCATTGTCATACACAGGGAAAATAGCACTATCGTCTGTTCCCAGCATGTACAGTGTATTGGACTGAAGAGGATCTACTGTTCTTTCAGTTTCTTTAGCAGAATTGAACTAGATATGGCAGTATTTGTATGAAGCACAGTTCTTTTGTTCTGAGCAAGCTCACTGTTCTGGTCCTATAGGAGACACAGTAGAGTAGAAGAGTGCTCTTTTCTCAAAAGCAGAGTGTGTTTTTCGTAAGGCGAGCTAGCGTTTGTTTCCCATTCCTAAATGGAGTTGAATCACATGCAGTTTTTGGTCCTACGAGCAAGAGTTGTTTTCTGGTAATGAAAGTCACTATTGCACTCCCAATGCCATACACAGTGCAAATAGCACTCGCGTCTGTTCCCAGGAAGTACAGTGTATTGGACTGAAGAGGATCTACTGTTCTTGTCAGTTTCCTAAGCAGAGTTGAACTAGATATGGCCCATGTGTGTAGGAAGCACAGTTCTTTTTTTCTGAGCAAGCTCACTGTTCGGACCCCATAGGAAACACAGTAGAGTAGAAGAGTGCTCTTTTCTCAAAAGCAGAGTGTGTTTCTTGTAAAGCGAGCTAGCCTTTGTATCCCAGTCCTAAATGGAGTTGAATCACATGCAGTTTCTTGTCCTACGAGCAAGAGTTGTTTTCTGGTAAGAAGAGTAACTATTGCGCTCCCATTGTCTTACACAGGGCAAATAGCACTGGCGTCTGTTCCCAGCAAATACAGTGTATTGGACTGAAGAGGAGCTACTGTTCTTGTCAATTTGCTAAGCAGAGTTGAACTAGATATGGCTCCTGTGTGTAGGAAGCACAGTTCTTTTGTTGTGAGCAAGCTCACTGTTCGGACCACATAGGAAACACAGAAGAGTAGAAGAGTGCTCTTTTCTCAAAAGCAGAGTGTGTTTCTTGTAAGGCGAGCTAGCGTTTGTTTCCCAGTCCTAAATGGAGTTGAAACACATGCAGTTTATTGTTCTACGAGCAAGAGTTGTTTTCTGGTAAGAAGAGTCACTATTGCGCTCCCATTGTCATACACAGGGAAAATAGCACTGGCGTCGGTTCCCAGCATGTACAGTGTATTGGACTGAAGAGAATCTACTGTTCTTTTCAGTTTCCTTAGCAGAATTGAACTAGATATGGCAGTATTTGTATGAAGCACAGTTCTTTTGCTCTGAGCAAGCTCACTGTTCTGGTCCTATAGGAAACACAGTAGAGTAGAAGAGTGCTCTTTTCTCAAAAGCAGAGTATGTTTCTTGTAAGGCGAGCTAGTGTTTGTTTCCCAGTCCTAAAAGGAGTTGAATCACATGCAGTTTTTGGTCCTGTGAGCAAGAGTTGTTTCTGGTAAGGAAAGTCACTATTTCGTTCCCATTTCCATACACAGTGCAAATAGCACTCGCGTCTGTTCCCAGCAAGTACAGTGTATTGGACTGAAGAGGAGCTACTGTTCTTGTCAGTTTCCTAAGCAGAGTTGAACTAGATATGGCCCCTGTGTGTAGGAAGCACAGTTCTTTTGTTCTGAGCAAGCTCACTATTCGGACCCCATAGAAAACACATTAGAGTAGAAGAGTGCTCTTTTCTCAAAAGGAGAGTGTTTTTCTTGTAATGCGAGCTAGTGTTTGTTTCCCAGTCAGAAATGGAGTTGAATCCCATGCAGTTTCTGGTCCTACGAGCAAGAGTTGTTTTCTTTTAAGAAGAGTCACTATTATGCTCCCATTGTCATACACAGTGCAAATAGCACTTGCGTCTGTTCCTAGCAAGTACAGTGTATTGCACTGAAGAGGAGCTACTGTTCTTGTCAGTTTCCTAAGCAGAGTTGAACTAGATATGGTCCCTGTGTGTAGGAAGCACAGTTCTTTTGTTCTGAACAAGCTCACTTTTCGGACCCCTTAGGAAACACAGTAGAGTAGAAGAGTGCTCTTTTCTCAAAAGCAGAGTGTGTTTCTTGTAAGGCAAGCTAGCGTTTGTTTCCCATTCCTAAATGGAGTTGAATCACATGCAGTTTTTGGTCCTACGAGCAAGAGTTGTTTTCTGGTAATGAAAGTCACTATTGCACTCCCAATGCCATACACAGTGCAAATAGCACTCGCGTCTGTTCCCAGCAAGTACAGTGTATTGGACTGAAGAGGACCTACTGTTCTTTTCAGTTTCCTAAGCAGAATTGAACTAGATATGGCCGTATTTGTAGAAAGCACAGTTCTTTTGTTCTGAGCAAACAAACTGTTCTGGCCCTATAGGAAACACAGTAGAGGAGAAGATTGCTCTTTTCTCAAAAGCAGAGTGTGTTTCTTGTAAGGCGAGCTAGCATTTGTTTCCCAGTCCTAAATAGAGTTGAATCACATGCAGTTTCTGGTCCTACCAGCAAGAGTTGTTTTCTGGTAAGGAAAGTCACTATTGCGCTGCCATTGCCATATACAGTGCAAATAGCACTCGCGTATGTTCCCAGCAAGTACAGTGTATTGGACTGAAGTGGAGCTACTATTCTTGTCAGTTTCCTAAGCAGAGTTGAACTAGATATGGCCCCTGTGTGTAGGAAGCACAGTTCTTTTGTTCTGAGCAAGCTCACTGTTCGGACCCCATAGGAAACAAGGTAGAGTAGAAGAGTGCTCTTTTCTCAAAAGCAGAGTGTGTTTCTTGTAAGGCGAGCTAGTGTTTGTTTCCCAGTCAGAAATGGAGTTGAATCCCATGCCGTTTCTGGTCCTACGTGCAAGAGGTGTTTTCTGATAAGAAGAGTCACTATTGTGCTCCCATTGTCATACAGAGGACAAATAGCACTAGCGTCTGTTCCCTGCATGTACAGTGTATTGGACTGAAGAGGAGCTACTGTTCTTGTCAGTTTCCTAAGCAGAGTTGAACAAGATATGGCCCGTGTGTGGAGGAAGCACAGTTCTTTTGTTCTGAGCAAGGTCACTGTTCGGACCCCATAGGATACACAGTAGAGTAGAAGAGTGCTCTTTTCTCAAAAGCAGAGTGTGTTTCTTGTAAGGCAAGCTAGTGTTTGTTTCCCAGTCCTAAATGGAGTTGAATCACATGCAGTTTCTTGTCCTACGAGCAAGAGTTGTTTTCTGGTAAGAAGAGTCACTATTGTGCTCCAATTGTCATACACAGGGCAAATAGCTCTGGCGTCTGTTCCCAGCATGCACAGTGTATTAGAATGAAGAGGATCTACTGTTCTTGTCAGTTTCCTAAGCAGAATTGAACTAGATATGGCCGTATTTGTATGAAGCACTGTTCTTTTGTTCTGAGCAAGCTCACTTTTCGGACCCCATAGGAAACACAGTAGAGTAGAAGAGTGCTCTTTTCTCAAAAGCAGAGTGTGTTTCTTGTAAGGCAAGCTAGCGTTTGTTTCCCAGTACTAAATGGAGTTGAATCACATGCTGTTTTTGGTCCTACGAGCAAGACTTGTTTTCTGGTAAGAAGAGTCACTATTGTGCTCCCATTGTCATTCACAGGGCAAATAACACTGGCATCTGTTCCCAGCATGTACACTGTATTGGACTGAAGAGGATCTACTGTTCTTTTCAGTTTCCTAAGCATAATTGAACTAGATATGGCCGTATTTGTATGAAGCACAGTTCTTTTGTTCTGAGCAAGCTCACTGTTCTGGCCCTGTAGGAAACACAGTAGAGTAGAAGAGTGCTCTTTTCTCAAAAGCGGAGTGTGTTTCTTGTAAGGCAAGCTAGCGTTTGTTTCCCAGTCCTAAATGGAGTTGAATCACATCCTGTTTTTGGTCCTACGAGCAAGAGTTTTTTCTGGTAAGGAAAGTCACTATTGCGCTCCCATTGTCAGACACAGGGCAAATAGCACTGGCGTCTGTTCCCAGCATGTACAGTGTATTTGACTAAAGAGGATCTACTGTTCTTTTCAGTTTTTAAGCATAATTGAACTAGATATGTCCGTATTTGTATGAAGCACAGTTCTTTTGTTCTGAGCAAGCTCACTGTTCTTGCCCTATAGGAAACACAGTAGAGTAGAAGAGTGCTCTTTTCTCAAAAGCAGAGTGTGTTTCTTGTAAGGCGAGCTAGCGTTTGTTTCCCAGTCCTAAATGGAGTTGAATCACATGCAGTTTTTGGTCCTATGAGTAAGAGTTGTTTTCTGGTAAGGAAAGTCACTATTGCGCTCCCATTGGCATACACAGTGCAAATAGCACTGGCGTCTGTTCCCAGCAAGTACAGTGTATTGGACTGAAGCGGAGCTACCATTCTTGTCAGTTTCCTAAGCAGAGTTGAACTAGATATGGCCCGTGTGTGTAGGAAGCACAATTCTTTTGTTCTGAGCAAGCTCACTGTTCGGATCCCATAGGAAACACGGTAGAGTAGAAGAGTGCTCTTTTCTCAAAAGCAGAGTGTGTTTCTTGTAAGGCAAGCTAGCGTTTGTTTCCCGTTCCTAAATGGAGTTGAATCATATGCCTTTTTTGGTCCTACGAGCAAGAGTTGTTTTCTGGTAAGGAAAGTCACTATTGCGCTCCCATTTCCATACACAGGGCAAATAGCACTCGCGTCTGTTCCCAGCAAGTACAGTGTATTGGACTGAAAAGGAGCTACTCTTCTTGTCAGTTTCCTAAGCAGAGTTGAACTACATATGGCCCGTGTTTGTGGGAAGCACAGTTCTTTTGTTCTGAGCAAGCTCAATGTCCGGACCCCATATGAACCACAGTAGAATAGAAGACTGCTCTTTTCTCAAAACCAGAGTGTGTTTCTTGTAACGCGAGCTAGCGTTTGTTTCCCAGTCCTAAATGGAGTTGAATCACATGCAGTTTTTGGTCCTACGAGCAAGAGTTGTTTTCTGGTAAGGAAAGTCACTAATGTGCTCCCTTTGGCATACACAGTGCAAATAGCACTCGCGTCTGTTCCCAGCAAGTACAGTGTATTGGACTGAAGCGGAGCTACTGTTCTTGTCAGTTTCCTAAGCAGAGTTGAACTAGATATGGCCCATGTGTGTAGGAAGCACAGTTCTTTTTTTCTGAGCAAGCTCACTGTTCGGACCCCATAGGAATCACAGTAGAGTAGAAGAGTGCTCTTTTCTCAAAAGCAGAGTGTGTTTCTTGTAAAGCGAGCTAGCCTTTGTTTCCCAGTCCTAAATGGAGTTGAATCACATGCAGTTTCTTGTCCTACGAGCAAGAGTTGTTTTCTGGTAAGAAGAGTAACTATTGCGCTCCCATTGTCTTACACAGGGCAAATAGCACTGGCGTCTGTTCCCAGCATGTACAGTGTAGTTGACTGAAGAGTATCTACTGTTCTTGTCAGTTTCCTAAGCAGAATTGAACTAGATATGGCCGTATTTGTAGGAAGCACAGTTCTTTTGTTCTGAGCAAACTCACTGTTCTGGCCCTATAGGAGACACAGTAGAGTAGAACAGTGCTCTTTTCTCAAAAGCAGAGTGTGTTTCTTGTAAGGCGAGCTAGCGTTTGTTTCCCAGTCCTAAATGGAGTTGAATCACATGCAGTTTTTGGTCCTATGTGCAAGAGTTGTTTTCTGGTAAGGAAAGTCACTATTGCGCTCCCACTTCCATACACAGTGCAAATAGCACTCGCATCTGTTCCCAGCAAGTACAGTGTATTGGACTGAAGAGGAGCTACTGTTCTTGTCAGTTTGCTAAGCAGAGTTGAACTAGATATGGCCCCTGTGTGTAGGAAGCACAGTTCTTTTGTTCTGAGCAAGCTCACTGTTCGGACCACATAGGAAACACAGAAGAGTTGAAGAGTGCTCTTTTCTCAAAAGCAGAGTGTGTTTCTTGTAAGGCGAGCTAGCGTTTGTTTCCCAGTCCTAAATGGAGTTGAAACACATGCAGTTTATTGTCCTACGAGCAAGAGTTGTTTTCTGGTAAGAAGAGTCACTATTGCGCTCCCATTGTCATACACAGGGAAAATAGCACTATCGTCTGTTCCCAGCATGTACAGTGTATTGGACTGAAGAGGATCTACTGTTCTTTCAGTTTCTTTAGCAGAATTGAACTAGATATGGCAGTATTTGTATGAAGCACAGTTCTTTTGTTCTGAGCAAGCTCACTGTTCTGGTCCTATAGGAGACACAGTAGAGTAGAAGAGTGCTCTTTTCTCAAAAGCAGAGTGTGTTTTTCGTAAGGCGAGCTAGCGTTTGTTTCCCATTCCTAAATGGAGTTGAATCACATGCAGTTTTTGGTCCTACGAGCAAGAGTTGTTTTCTGGTAATGAAAGTCACTATTGCACTCCCAATGCCATACACAGTGCAAATAGCACTCGCGTCTGTTCCCAGCAAGTACAGTGTATTGGACTGAAGAGGATCTACTGTTCTTGTCAGTTTCCTAAGCAGAGTTGAACTAGATATGGCCCATGTGTGTAGGAAGCACAGTTCTTTTTTTCTGAGCAAGCTCACTGTTCGGACCCCATAGGAAACACAGTAGAGTAGAAGAGTGCTCTTTTCTCAAAAGCAGAGTGTGTTTCTTGTAAAGCGAGCTAGCCTTTGTATCCCAGTCCTAAATGGAGTTGAATCACATGCAGTTTCTTGTCCTACGAGCAAGAGTTGTTTTCTGGTAAGAAGAGTAACTATTGCGCTCCCATTGTCTTACACAGGGCAAATAGCACTGGCGTCTGTTCCCAGCAAGTACAGTGTATTGGACTGAAGAGGAGCTACTGTTCTTGTCAATTTGCTAAGCAGAGTTGAACTAGATATGGCTCCTGTGTGTAGGAAGCACAGTTCTTTTGCTGTGAGCAAGCTCACTGTTCGGACCACATAGGAAACACAGAAGAGTAGAAGAGTGCTCTTTTCTCAAAAGCAGAGTGTGTTTCTTGTAAGGCGAGCTAGCGTTTGTTTCCCATTCCTAAATGGAGTTGAATCACATGCAGTTTTTGGTCCTACGAGCAAGAGTTGTTTTCTGCTAATGAAAGTCACTATTGCACTCCCAATGCCATACACAGTGCAAATAGCACTCGCGTCTGTTCCCAGCAAGTACAGTGTATTGGACTGAAGAGGACCTACTGTTCTTTTCAGTTTCCTAAGCAGAATTGAACTAGATATGGCCGTATTTGTAGAAAGCACAGTTCAATTGTTCTGAGCAAACAAACTGTTCTGGCCCTATAGGAAACACAGTAGAGGAGAAGATTGCTCTTTTCTCAAAAGCAGAGTGTGTTTCTTGTAAGGCGAGCTAGCATTTGTTTCCCAGTCCTAAATAGAGTTGAATCACATGCAGTTTCTGGTCCTACCAGCAAGAGTTGTTTTCTGGTAAGGAAAGTCACTATTGCGCTGCCATTGCCATATACAGTGTAAATAGCACTCGCGTATGTTCCCAGCAAGTACAGTGTATTGGACTGAAGTGGAGCTACTATTCTTGTCAGTTTCCTAAGCAGAGTTGAACTAGATATGGCCCCTGTGTGTAGGAAGCACAGTTCTTTTGTTCTGAGCAAGCTCACTGTTCGGACCCCATAGGAAACAAGGTAGAGTAGAAGAGTGCTCTTTTCTCAAAAGCAGAGTGTGTTTCTTGTAAGGCGAGCTAGTGTTTGTTTCCCAGTCAGAAATGGAGTTGAATCCCATGCCGTTTCTGGTCCTACGTGCAAGAGGTGTTTTCTGATAAGAAGAGTCACTATTGTGCTCCAATTGTCATACACAGGGCAAATAGCACTGGCGTCTCTTCCCAGCATGTACAGTGTATTGGAATGAAGAGGATCTACTGTTCTTGTCATTTTCATAAGCAGAATTGAACTAGATATGGCCGTATTTGTATGAAGCACTGTTCTTTTGTTCTGAGCAAGCTCACTTTTCGGACCCCATAGGAAACACAGTAGAGTAGAAGAGTGCTCTTTTCTCAAAAGCAGAGTGTGTTTCTTGTAAGGCAAGCTAGCGTTTGTTTCCCAGTACTAAATGGAGTTGAATCACATGCTGTTTTTGGTCCTACGAGCAAGAGTTGTTTTCTGGTAAGAAGAGTCACTATTGTGCTCCCATTGTCATTCACAGGGCAAATAACACTGGCATCTCTTCCCAGCATGTACACTGTATTGGACTGAAGAGGATCTACTGTTCTTTTCAGTTTCTTAAGCATAATTGAACTAGATATGGCCGTATTTGTATGAAGCACAGTTCTTTTGTTCTGAGCATGCTCACTGTTCTGGCCCTATAGGAAACACAGTAGAGTAGAAGAGTGCTCTTTTCTCAAAAGCAGAGTGTGTTTCTTGTAAGGCAAGCTAGCGTTTGTTTCCCAGTCCTAAATGGAGTTGAATCACATCCTGTTTTTGGTCCTACGAGCAAGAGTTTTTTCTGGTAAGGAAAGTCACTATTGCGCTCCCATTGTCAGACACAGGGCAAATAGCACTGGCGTCTGTTCCCAGCATGTACAGTGTATTTGACTAAAGAGGATCTACTGTTCTTTTCAGTTTTTAAGCATAATTGAACTAGATATGGCCGTATTTGTATGAAGCACAGTTCTTTTGTTCTGAGCAAGCTCACTGTTCTTGCCCTATAGGAAACACAGTAGAGTAGAGGAGTGCTCTTTTCTCAAAAGCAGAGTGTGTTTCTTGTAAGGCGAGCTAGCGTTTGTTTCCCAGTCCTAAATGGAGTTGAATCACATGCAGTTTTTGGTCCTATGAGCAAGAGTTGTTTTCTGGTAAGGAAAGTGACTCTTGCGCTCCAATTGGCATACACAGTGCAAATAGCACTGGCGTCTGTTCCCAGCAAGTACAGTGTATTGGACTGAAGCGGAGCTACCATTCTTGTCAGTTTCCTAAGCAGAGTTGAACTAGATATGGCCCGTGTGTGTTGGAAGCACAATTCTTTTGTTCTGAGCAAGCTCACTGTTCGGATCCCATAGGAAACACAGTAGAGTAGAAGAGTGCTCTTTTCTCAAAAGCAGAGTGTGTTTCTTGTAAGGCAAGCTAGCGTTTGTTTCCCATTCCTAAATGGAGTTGAATCATATGCATTTTTTTGTCCTATGAGCAAGAGTTGTTTTCTGGTAAGGAAAGTCACTATTGCGCTCCCATTGTCATACACAGGGCAAATAGCACTCGCGTCTGTTCCCAGAAAGTACAGTGTATTGGACTGAAGAGGAGCTACTCTTCTTGTCAGTTTCCTAAGCAGAGTTGAACTAGATATGGACCCTGTGTGTAGGAAACACAGTTCTTTTGTTCTGAGCAAGCTCAATGTTCGGACCCCATATGAACCACAGTAGAATAGAAGACTGCTCTTTTCTCAAAATCAGAGTGTGTTTCTTGTCAGGCGAGCTAGAGTTTGTTTCCCAGTCCTAAATGGAGTTGAATCACATGCAGTTTCTGGTCCTACGAGCAAGAGTTGTTTTCTCGTAAGCAAAGTCACTATTGTGCTCCCATTGCCATACACAGTGCAAATAGCACTCGCGTCTGTTCCCAGCAAGTACACTGTATTGGACTGAAGAGGAGCTACTCTTCTTGTCAGTTTCCTAAGCAGAGTTGAACTACATATGGCCCGTGTGTGTGGGAAGCACAGTTCTTTTGTTCTGAGCAAGCTCAATGTTCGGACCCATATCAACCACAGTAGAATAGAAGACTGCTCTTTTCTCAAAAACAGAGTGTGTTTCTTGTAAGGCGAGCTAGCATTTGTTTCCCAGTCCTAAATGGAGTTGAATCACATGCAATTTTTGGTCCTACGAGCAAGAGTTGTTTTCTGGTAAGGAAAGTCACTATTGTGCTCCCTTTGCCATACACAGTGCAAATAGCACTCGTGTCTGTTCCCAGTAAGTACAGTGTATTGGACTGAAGCGGAGCTACTGTTCTTGTCAGTTTCCTAAGCAGAGTTGAACTAGATATGGCCCATGTGTGTAGGAAGCACAGTTCTTTTTTTCTGAGCAAGCTCACTGTTCGGACCCCATAGGAAACACAGTAGAGTAGAAGAGTGCTCTTTTCTCAAAAGCAGAGTGTGTTTCTTGTAAAGCGAGCTAGCCTTTGTTTCCCATTCCTAAATGGAGTTGAATCACATGCAGTTTCTTGTCCTACGAGCAAGAGTTGTTTTCTGGTAAGAAGAGTAACTATTGTGCTCCCATTGTCTTACACAGGGCAAATAGCACTGGCGTCTGTTCCCAGCATGTACAGTGTATTTGACTGAAGAGTATCTACTGTTCTTGTCAGATTCCTAAGCAGAATTGAACTAGATATGGCCGTATTTGTAGGAAGCACAGTTCTTTTGTTCTGAGCAAACTCACTTTTCTGGCCCTATAGGAGACACAGAAGAGTAGAACAGTGCTCTTTTCTCAAAAGCAGAGTGTGTTTCTTGTAAGGCGAGCTAACGTTTGTTTCCCAGTCCTAAATGGAGTTGAATCACATGCAGTTTTTGGTCCTATGTGCAAGAGTTGTTTTCTGGTAAGGAAAGTCACTATTGCGCTCCCACTTCCATACACAGTGCAAATAGCACTCGCATCTGTTCCCAGCAAGTACAGTGTATTGGACTGAAGAGGAGCTACTGTTCTTGTCAGTTTGCTAAGCAGAGTTGAACTAGATATGGCCCCTGTGTGTAGGAAGCACAGTTCTTTTGTTCTGAGCAAGCTCACTGTTCGGACCACATAGGAAACACAGAAGAGTAGAAGAGTGCTTTTTTCTCAAAAGCAGAGTGTGTTTCTTGTAAGGCGAGCTAGCGTTTGTTTCCCAGTCCTAAATGGAGTTGAAACACATGCAGTTTATTGTCCTACGAGCAAGAGTTGTTTTCTGGTAAGAAGAGTCACTATTGCGCTCCCATTGTCATACACAGGGAAAATAGCACTATCGTCTGTTCCCAGCATGTACAGTGTATTGGACTGAAGAGGATCTACTGTTCTTTTCAGTTTCCTTAGCAGAATTGAACTAGATATGGCAGTATTTGTATGAAGCACAGTTCTTTTGTTCTGAGCAAGCTCACTCTTCTGGTCCTATAGGAAACACAGTAGAGTAGAAGAGTGCTCTTTTCTCAAAAGCAGAGTGTGTTTCTTGTAAGGCGAGCTAGTGTTTGTTTCCCAAGCCTAAATGGAGTTGAATCACATGCAGTTTTTGGTCCTACGAGCAAGAGTTGTTTCTGGTAAGGAAAGTCACTATTTCGTTCCCATTTCCATACACAGTGCAAATAGCACTCGCGTCTGTTCCCAGCAAGTACAGTGTATTGGACTGAAGAGGAGCTACTTTTCTTGTCAGTTTCCTAAGCAGAGTTGAACTAGATATGGCCCCTGTGTGTAGGAAGCACAGTTCTTTTGTTCTGAGCAAGCTCACTATTCGGACCCCATAGGAAACACATTAGAGTAGAAGAGTGCTCTTTTCTCAAAAGGAGAGTGTGTTTATTGTAATGCGAGCTAGTGTTTGTTTCCCAGTCAGAAATGGAGTTGAATCCCATGCAGTTTCTGGTCCTACGAGCAAGAGTTGTTTTCTGGTAAGAAGAGTCACTATTATGCTCCCATTGTCATACACAATGCAAATAGCACTTGCGTCTGTTCCTAGCAAGTACAGTGTATTGCACTGAAGAGGAGCTACTGTTCTTGTCAGTTTCCTAAGCAGAGTTGAACTAGATATGGTCCCTGTGTGTAGGAAGCACAGTTCTTTTGTTCTGAACAAGCTCACTTTTCGGACCCCTTAGGAAACACAGTAGAGTAGAAGAGTGCTCTTTTCTCAAAAGCATAGTGTGTTCCTTGTAAGGCGAGCTAGCGTTTGTTTCCCATTCCTAAATGGAGTTGAATCACATGCAGTTTTTGGTCCTACGAGCAAGAGTTGTTTTCTGGTAAGGAAAGTCACTATTGCACTCCCAATGCCATACACAGTGCAAATAGCAATCGCATCTGTTCCCAGCAAGTACAGTGTATTGGACTGAAGAGGATCTACTGTTCTTTTCAGTTTCCTAAGCAGAATTGAACTAGACATGGCCATATTTGTAGGAAGCACTGTTCTTTTGTTCTGAGCAAACTCACTGTTGTGGCCCTATAGGAGACACAGTAGAGTAGAAGAGTGCTCTTTTCTCAAAAGCAGAGTGTGTTTCTTGTAAGGCGAGCTATCGTTTGTTTCCCAGTCCTAAATGGAGTTGAATCACATGCAGTTTTTGGTCCTATGTGCAAGCGTTGTTTTCTGGTAAGGAAAGTCACTATTGAGCTCCCACTTCCATACACAGTGCAAATAGCACTCGCATCTGTTCCCAGCAAGTACAGTGTATTGGACTGAAGAGGAGCTACTGTTCTTGTCAGTTTGCTAAGCAGAGTTGAACTAGATATGGCCCCTGTGTGTAGGAAGCACAGTTCTTTTGTTCTGAGCAAGCTCACTGTTCGGACCCCATAGGAAACACAGTAGAGTAGAAGAGTGCTCTTTTCTCAAAAGCAGAGTGTGTTTCTTGTAAAGCGAGGTAGCCTTTGTTTCCCAGTCCTAAATGGAGTTGAATCACATGCAATTTCTTGTCCTACGAGCAAGAGTTGTTTTCTGGTAAGAAGAGTAACTATTGCGCTCCCATTGTCTTACACAGGGCAAATAGCACTGGCGTCTGTTCCCAGCATGTACAGTGTATTTGACTGAAGAGGATCTACCGTACTTGTCAGTTTCCTAAGCAGAATTGAACTAGATATGGCCCTATTTGTAGGAAGCACAGTTCTTTTGTTCTGAGCAAACTCACTGTTCTGGCCCTATAGGAGACACAGTAGAGTAGAAGAGTGCTCTTTTCTCAAAAGCAGAGTGTGTTTCTTGTAAGGCGAGCTAGCGTTTGTTTCCCAGTCCTAAATGGAGTTGAAACACATGCAGTTTATTGTCCTACGAGCAAGAGTTGTTTTCTGGTAAGAAGAGTCACTATTGTGCTCCCATTGTCATACACAGGGCAAATAGCACTGGCGTCTGTTCCCAGCATGTACAGTGTATTGGACTGAAGAGGATCTACTGTTCTTTTCAGTTTCCTTAGCAGAATTGAACTAGTTATGGCAGTATTTGTATGAAGCACAGTTCTTTTGTTCTGAGCAAGCTCACTGTTCTGGTCCTATAGGAAACACAGTAGAGTAGAAGAGTGCTCTTTTCTCAAAAGCAGAGTGTGTTTCTTGTAAGGCAAGCTAGCGTTTGTTTCCCATTCCTAAATGGAGTTGAATCACATGCAGTTTTTGGTCCTACGAGCAAGAGTTGTTTCTGGTAAGGAAAGTCACTATTGCGTTCCCATTTCCATACAGAGTGCAAATAGCACTGGCGTCTCTTCCCAGCAAGTACAGTGTATTGGACTGAAGAGGAGCTACTGTTCTTGTCAGTTTCCTAAACAGAATTGAACTAGATATGGCCGTGTGTGTAGGAAGCACAGTTATTTTGTTCTGAGCAAGCTTACTGTTCGGACCCCATAGGAAATAAAATAGAGTAGAAGAGTGCTCTTTTCTCAAAAGCAGAGTGTGTTTCTTGTAAGGCGAGCTTGTGTTTGTTTCCCAGTCAGAAATGGAGTTGAATCCCATGCAGTTTCTGGTCCTACGAGCAAGAGTTGTTTTCTGGTAAGGAAAGTCACTATTGCTCTCCCATTGTCATACACAGGGCAAATAGCACTGGCGTTGGTTCCCAGCATGTACAGTGTATTGGACTGAAGAGGATCTACTGTTCTTGTCTGTTTCCTAAGCAGAATTGAACTAGATATGGCCGTGTGTGTAGGAAGCACCGTTCTTTTGTTCTGAGCAAGCTCACTTTTCAGACCCCATAGGAAACACAGTAGAGTAGAAGAGTGCTCTTTTCTCAAAAGCAGAGAGTGTTTCTTGTAAGGCGAGCCAGCGTTTGTTTCTCAGTCCTAAATGGAGTTGAATCTCATGAAGTTTCTGGTCCTATGAGCAAGCGTTGTTTTCTGGTAAGGAAAGTCACTATTGCCGTCCCATTGCCATACACAGTGCAAATAGCACTCGCGTCTGTTCCCAGCAAGTACAGTGTATTGGACTGAAGAGGAGCTACTGTTCTTGTCATTTTCCTAAGCAGAGTTGAACTAGATATGGCCCGTGTTTGTAGGAAGCATAGTTCTTTTGTTCTGAGCAAGCTCACGTTTCGGACCCCATAGGAAACACAGTAGAGTAGAAGAGTGCTCTTTTCTCAAAAGTGGAGTGTGTTTCTTGGAAGGCCAGCTAGCGTTTGTTTCCCAGTCCTATATGGAGTTGAGTCACATGCAGGTTCTGGGCCTATGTGCAAGAATTGTTTTCTGGTAAGGAAAGTCACTATTGTGTTCACATTGCCTTAGACAGTGCAAATAGCACTCGCGTCTGTTCCCAGCAAGTACAGTGTATTGGACTGAAGAGGAGCTACTGTTCTTGTCAGTTCGCTAAGCAGAGTTGAACTAGATATGCCCCGTGTGTGTAGGAAGCATAGTTATTTTGTTTTGAGCAAGCTCACTGTTCTGGCCCTATAGGAAACACAGTAGAGTAGAAGAGTGCTATTTCTCAAAAGCAGAGTGTGTTTCTTGTAAGGCGAGCTTGTGTTTCTTTCCCAGTCAGAAATGGAGTTGAATCCCATGCAGTTTCTGTTCCTACGAGCAAGAGTTGTTTTCTGGTAAGGAAAGTCACTATTGCGCTCCCATTGTCATGCACAGGGCAAATAGCACTGGCGTCGGTTCCCAGCATGTCCAGTGTATTGGAATGAAGAGGATCTACTGTTCTTGTCTGTTTCCTAAGCAGAATTTAACTAGATATGGCCGTGTGTGTAGGAAGCACAGTTCTTTTGTTCTGAGCAAGCTCACTGTTCGGACACCATAGGAAACACTTTAGAGTAGAAGAGTGCTCTTTTCTCAAAAGCAGAGTGTGTTTCTTGTAAGGCGAGCCAGCGTTTGTTTCTCAGTCCTAAATGGAGTTGAATCACATGCAGTTTCTGGTCCTATGAGCAAGAGTTGTTTTCTGGTAAGGAAAGTCACTATTGCGCTCCCATTGCCATACACAGTGCAAATAGCACTGGCGTCTGTTCCCAGCAAGTACAGTGTATTGGACTGAAGAGGACCTACTGTTCTTGTCAGTTTCCTAAGCAGAGTTGAACTAGATATGGCCCGTGTGTGTAGGAAGCATAGTTATTTTGTTTTGAGCAAGCTCACTGTTCTGGCCCTATAGGAAACACAGTAGAGTAGAAGAGTGCTATTTCTCAAAAGCAGAGTGTGTTTCTTGTAAGGCGAGCTTGTGTTTCTTTCCCAGTCAGAAATGGAGTTGAATCCCATGCAGTTTCTGTTCCTACGAGCAAGAGTTGTTTTCTGGTAAGGAAAGTCACTATTGCGCTCCCATTGTCATGCACAGGGCAAATAGCACTGGCGTCGGTTCCCAGCATGTCCATTGTATTGGAATGAAGAGGATCTACTGTTCTTGTCTGTTTCCTAAGCAGAATTTAACTAGATATGGCCGTGTGTGTAGGAAGCACAGTTCTTTTGTTCTGAGCAAGCTCACTGTTCGGACACCATAGGAAACACTTTAGAGTAGAAGAGTGCTCTTTTCTCAAAAGCAGAGTGTGTTTCTTGTAAGGCGAGCCAGCGTTTGTTTCTCAGTCCTAAATGGAGTTGAATCACATGCAGTTTCTGGTCCTATGAGCAAGAGTTGTTTTCTGGTAAGGAAAGTCACTATTGTGTTCCCATTGCCATACACAGTGCAAATAGCACTCGCGTCTGTTCCCAGCAAGTACAGTGTATTGGACTGAAGAGGACCTACTGTTCTTGTCAGTTTCCTAAGCAGAGTTGAACTAGATATGGCCCGTGTTTGTAGGAAGCATAGTTCTTTTGTTCTGAGCAAGCTCACGTTTCAGACCCCATAGGAAACACAGTAGAGTAGAAGAGTGCCCTTTTCTCAAAAGCAGAGTGTGTTTCTTGTAAGGCAAGCTAGGGATTGTTTCCTAGTCCTAAATGGAGTTGAATCACATGCAGTTTCTGGTCCTACGAGCAAGAGTTGTTTTCTGTTAAGAAGAGTCACTTTTGCTCCCATTGCCATACACAGTGCAAAAAGCAATTGCGTCTGTTCCCAGCAAGTACAGTGTATTGGACTGAAGAGGAGCTACTGTTCTTATCAGTTTCCTAAGCAGAGTTGAACTAGATATGGCCCTTGTGTGTAGGAATCACAGTTCTTTTGTTCTGAGCAAGCTCACTGTTCTTTCCCTGTAGGAAACACAGTAGAGTAGAAGAGTGCTCTTTTCTCAAAAGTAGAGTGTGTTTCTTGTAAGGCCAGCTAGTGTTTGTTTCCCAGTCCTAAATGGAGTTGAATCACATGCAGTTTCTGGTTCTACGAGCAATAGTTGTTTTCTGGTAAGGAAAGTCACTATTGCGCTCCCATTGCCATACACAGTGCAAATAGCACTGGCGTCTGTTCCCAGCAAGTACAGTGTATTGGACTGAAGAGGAGCTACTGTTCTTATCAGTTTCCTAAGCAGAGTCAAACTAGATATTGCCCGTGTGTGTAGGAAGCACAGTTCTTTTGTTCTGTGCAAGCCCACTGTTCTTTCCCTATAGGAAACACAGTAGAGTAGAAGAGTGCTCTTTTCTCAAAAGCAGAGTATGTTTCTTGAAAGGCGAGCTAGTGTTTGTTTCCCAGTCCTAAATGGAGTTGAATCACTTGCAGTTTCTGGTCCTACAAGCAAGAGTAGTTTTCTTGTAAAGAGAGTCACTATTGTGCTCCCATTTTCAAACACAGGGCAAATAGCACTGGCGTCGGTTCCCAACATGTACAGTGTATTGGACTGAAGAGGATCTACTGTTCTTGTCAGTTTCCTAAACAGAATTGAACTAGATATGGCCGTGTGTGTAGGAAGCACAGTTATTTTGTTCTGAGCAAGCTTACTGTTCGGACCCCATAGGAAATACAATAGAGTAGAAGAGTGCTCTTTTCTCAAAAGCAGAGTGTGTTTCTTGTAAGGCGAGCTTGTGTTTGTTTCCCAGTCAGAAATGGAGTTGAATCCCATGCAGTTTCTGGTCTTACGAGCAAGAGTTGTTTTCTGGTAAGGAAAGTCACTGTTGCGCTCCCATTGTCATACACAGGGCAAATAGCACTGGCGTTGGTTCCCAGCATGTACAGTGTATTGGACTGAAGAGGATCTACTGTTCTTGTCTGTTTCCTAAGCAGAATTGAACTAGATATGGCCGTGTGTGTAGGAAGCACCGTTCTTTTGTTCTGAGCAAGCTCACTGTTCAGACCCCATACGAAACACAGTAGAGTAGAAGAGTGCTCTTTTCTCAAAAGCAGAGAGTGTTTCTTGTAAGGCGAGCCAGCGTTTGTTTCTCAGTCCTAAATGGAGTTGAATCTCATGAAGTTTCTGGTCCTATGAGCAAGCATTGTTTTCTGGTAAAGAAAGTCACTATTGCCGTCCCATTGCCATACACAGTGCAAATAGCACTCGCGTCTGTTCCCAGCAAGTACAGTGTATTGGACTGAAGAGGAGCTACTGTTCTTGTCATTTTCCTAAGCAGAGTTGAACTAGATATGGCCCGTGTTTGTAGGAAGCATAGTTCTTTTGTTCTGAGCAAGCTCACGTTTCGGACCCCATAGGAAACACAGTAGAGTAGAAGAGTGCTCTTTTCTCAAAAGTGGAGTGTGTTTCTTGGAAGGCCAGCTAGCGTTTGTTTCCCAGTCCTATATGGAGTTGAGTCACATGCAGTTTCTGGGCCTATGTGCAAGAGTTGTTTTCTGGTAAGGAAAGTCACTATTGTGTTCCCATTGCCATAGACAGTGCAAATAGCACTCGCGTCTGTTCCCAGCAAGTACAGTGTATTGGACTGAAGAGGAGCTACTGTTCTTGTCAGTTCGCTAAGCAGAGTTGAACTAGATATGCCCCGTGTGTGTAGGAAGCATAGTTATTTTGTTTTGAGCAAGCTCACTGTTCTGGCCCTATAGGAAACACAGTAGAGTAGAAGAGTGCTATTTCTCAAAAGCAGAGTGTGTTTCTTGTAAGGCGAGCTTGTGTTTCTTTCCCAGTCAGAAATGGAGTTGAATCCCATGCAGTTTCTGTTCCTACGAGCAAGAGTTGTTTTCTGGTAAGGAAAGTCACTATTGCGCTCCCATTGTCATGCACAGGGCAAATAGCACTGGCGTCGGTTCCCAGCATGTCCAGTGTATTGGAATGAAGAGGATCTACTGTTCTTGTCTGTTTCCTAAGCAGAATTTAACTAGATATGGCCGTGTGTGTAGGAAGCACAGTTCTTTTGTTCTGAGCAAGCTCACTGTTCGGACACCATAGGAAACACTTTAGAGTAGAAGAGTGCTCTTTTCTCAAAAGCAGAGTGTGTTTCTTGTAAGGCGAGCCAGCGTTTGTTTCTCAGTCCTAAATGGAGTTGAATCACATGCAGTTTCTGGTCCTATGAGCAAGAGTTGTTTTCTGGTAAGGAAAGTCACTATTGCCCTCCCATTGCCATACACAGTGCAAATAGCACTCTCGTCTGTTCCCAGCAAGTACAGTGTATTGGACTGAAGAGGACCTACTGTTCTTGTCAGTTTCCTAAGCAGAGTTGAACTAGATATGGCCCGTGTGTGTAGGAAGCATAGTTATTTTGTTTTGAGCAAGCTCACTGTTCTGGCCCTATAGGAAACACAGTAGAGTAGAAGAGTGCTATTTCTCAAAAGCAGAGTGTGTTTCTTGTAAGGCGAGCTTGTGTTTCTTTCCCAGTCAGAAATGGAGTTGAATCCCATGCAGTTTCTGTTCCTACGAGCAAGAGTTGTTTTCTAGTAAGGAAAGTCACTATTGCGCTCCCATTGTCATGCACAGGGCAAATAGCACTGGCGTCGGTTCCCAGCATGTCCAGTGTATTGGAATGAAGAGGATCTACTGTTCTTGTCTGTTTCCTAAGCAGAATTTAACTAGATATGGCCGTGTGTGTAGGAAGCACAGTTCTTTTGTTCTGAGCAAGCTCACTGTTCGGACACCATAGGAAACACTTTAGAGTAGAAGAGTGCTCTTTTCTCAAAAGCAGAGTGTGTTTCTTGTAAGGCGAGCCAGCGTTTGTTTCTCAGTCCTAAATGGAGTTGAATCACATGCAGTTTCTGGTCCTATGAGCAAGAGTTGTTTTCTGGTAAGGAAAGTCACTATTGCGCTCCCATTGCCATACACAGTGCAAATAGCACTCGCGTCTGTTCCCAGCAAGTACAGTGTATTGGACTGAAGAGGACCTACTGTTCTTGTCAGTTTCCTAAGCAGAGTTGAACTAGATATGGCCCGTGTGTGTAGGAAGCATAGTTATTTTGTTCTGAGCAAGCTCACGTTTCAGACCCCATAGGAAACACAGTAGAGTAGAAGAGTGCCCTTTTCTCAAAAGCAGAGTGTGTTTCTTGTAAGGCAAGCTAGGGATTGTTTCCTAGTCCTAAATGGAGTTGAATCACATGCAGTTTCTGGTCCTATGAGCAAGAGTTGTTTTCTGTTAAGAAGAGACACTTTTGCTCCCATTGCCATACACAGTGCAAAAAGCAATTGCGTCTGTTCCCAGCAAGTACAGTGTATTGGACTGAAGAGGAGCTACTGTTCTTATCAGTTTCCTAAGCAGAGTTGAACTAGATATGGCCCTTGTGTGTAGGAATCACAGTTCTTTTGTTCTGAGCAAGCTCACTGTTCTTTCCCTATAGGAAACACAGTAGAGTAGAAGAGTGCTCTTTTCTCAAAAGTAGAGTGTGTTTCTTGTAAGGCGAGCTAGTGTTTGTTTCCCAGTCCTAAATGGAGTTGAATCACATGCAGTTTCTGGTTCTACGAGCATTAGTTGTTTTCTGGTAAGGAAAGTCACTATTGTGCTCCCATTGCCATACACAGTGCAAATAGCACTCGCGTCTGTTCCCAGCAAGTACAGTGTATTGGACTGAAAAGGAGCTACTGTTCTTATCAGTTTCCTAAGCAGAGTCGAACTAGATATTGCCCGTGTGTGTAGGAAGCACAGTTCTTTTGTTCTGTGCAAGCCCACTGTTCTTTCCCTATAGGAAACACAGTAGAGTAGAAGAGTGCTCTTTTCTCAAAAGCAGAGTATGTTTCTTGTAAGGCGAGCTAGTGTTTGTTTCCCAGTCCTAAATGGAGTTGAATCACTAGCAGTTTCTGGTCCTACAAGCAAGAGTAGTTTTCTTGTAAGAAGAGTCACTATTGTGCTCCCATTTTCAAACACAGGGCAAATAGCACTGGCGTCTGTTCCCAGCATGTACAGTGTATTGGACTGAAGAGGATCTACTGTTCTTGTCAGTTTCCTAAACAGAATTGAACTAGATATGGCCGTGTGTGTAGGAAGCACAGTTATTTTGTTCTGAGCAAGCTTACTGTTCGGACCCCATAGGAAATACAATAGAGTAGAAGAGTGCTCTTTTCTCAAAAGCAGAGTGTGTTTCTTGTAAGGCGAGCTTGTGTTTGTTTCCCAGTCAGAAATGGAGTTGAATCCCATGCAGTTTCTGGTCCTACGAGCAAGAGTTGTTTTCTGGTAAGGAAAGTCACTATTGCGCTACCCATTGTCATACACAGGGCAAATAGCACTGGCGTTGGTTCCCAGCATGTACAGTGTATTGGACTGAAGAGGATCTACTGTTCTTGTCTGTTTCCTAAGCAGAATTGAACTAGATATGGCCGTGTGTGTAGGAAGCACCGTTCTTTTGTTCTGAGCAAGCTCACTGTTCGGACCCCATAGGAAACACAGTAGAGTAGAAGAGTGCCCTTTTCTCAAAAGCAGAGAGTGTTTCTTGTAAGGCAAGCCAGCGTTTGTTTCTCAGTCCTAAATGGAGTTGAATCTCATGAAGTTTCTGGTCCTATGAGCAAGCGTCGTTTTCTGGTAAGGAAAGTCACTATTGCCGTCCCATTGCCATACACAGTGCAAATAGCACTCGCGTCTGTTCCCAGCAAGTACAGTGTATTGGACTGAAGAGGAGCTACTGTTCTTGTCAGTTTCCTAAGCAGAGTTGAACTAGATATGGCCCGTGTTTGTAGGAAGCATAGTTCTTTTGTTCTGAGCAAGCTCACGTTTCAGACCCCATAGGAAACACAGTAGAGTAGAAGAGTGCTCTTTTCTCAAAAGTGGAGTGTGTTTCTTGTAAGGCCAGCTAGCGTTTGTTTCCCAGTCCTATATGGAGTTGAGTCACATGCAGTTTCTGGGCCTATGTGCAAGAGTTGTTTTCTGGTAAGGAAAGTCACTATTGTGTTCCCATTGCCATAGACAGTGCAAATAGCACTCGCGTCTGTTCCCAGCAAGTACAGTGTATTGGACTGAATAGGATCTACTGTTCTTGTCAGTTCACTAAGCAGAGTTGAACTAGATATGCCCCGTGTGTGTAGGAAGCATAGTTATTTTGTTTTGAGCAAGCTCACTGTTCTGGCCCTACAGGAAACACAGTAGAGTAGAAGAGTGCTATTTCTCAAAAGCAGAGTGTGTTTCTTGTAAGGCGAGCTGGTGTTTGTTTCCCAGTCAGAAATGGAGTGGAATCCCATGCAGTTTCTGGTCCAACGAGCAAGAGATGTTTTCTGGTAGGAAGAGTCACTATTGAGCTCCCATTGCCATACACAGTGCAAAAGCACTCGCAACTGTTTCCAGCAAGTACAGTGTACTGGACTGAAGAGGAGCTACTGTTCTTGTCAGTTTACTAAGCAGAATTGAACTAGATATGGCCGTGTGTGTAGGAAGCACAGTTGTTTTGTTCTGAGTCAGCTGACTGTTCTGGCCCTATAGGAAACACAGTAGAGTAGAAGAGTGCTCCTTCCTCAAAAGCAGAGTGTGTTTCTTGTAAGGTGAGCTGGTGTTTGTTTCCCAGTCAGAAATGGAGTGGAATCTCATGCAGTTTCTGGTCCGACGAGCAAGAGTTGTTTTCTGGTAAGAAGAGTCACTATTGAGCTCCCATTGCCATACACAGTGCAAATAGCACTCACGTCTGTTCCCAGCAAGTACAGTGTATTGGACTGAAGAGGAGCTACTGTTCTTGTCAGTTTCCTAAGCAAAGTTGAACTAGATATGGCCCGTATGTGTAGGAAGCACAGTTCTTTTGTTCTGAGCAAGCTCACTGTTCTGGCTCTACAGGAAACACAGTATAGTAGTAGAGTCCTCTTTTTTCAAAAGCAGAGTGTGTTTCTTGTAAGGCGAGCTCGTGTTTGTTCCCCAGACCTAAATGGAGTTGAATCACATGCAGTTTATATTCCTACTAGCAAGAGTTGTTTTTTGGTAAGAAGAGTCACTATTGCGCTCCCATTGCCATACACAATGCAAATAGCACTCGCGTTGTTCCCAGCAAGTACAGTGTATTGGACTGAAGAGGAGCTACTGTTCTTGTCAGTTTCATAAGCAGACTTGAACTAGATATGGCCCGTATGCGTAGGAAGCACAGTTCTTTTGTTCTGAGCAAGCTAACTGTTCGGACCCCATAGGAAACACAGTAGAGTAGAAGAGTGCCCTTTTCTCAAAAGGAGAGTTTGCTTCTTGTAAGGCAAGCTAGCGTTTTTTTCCCAGTCCTAAATGGAGTTGAATCATATGCAGTTTCTGGTCCTATGAGCAAGAGTTGTTTTCTGGTAAGAAGTGTCACTATTGCGCTCCCATTGTCATACACAGGGCAAATAGCACTCACATCTGTTCCCAGCATGTACAGTGTATTGGACTGAAGTGTATCTACTGTTCTTGTCAGTTTCCTAAGCAGAATTGAACTAGATATGGCCCGTGTGTGTAGGAAGCACAGTTCTTTTTTTCTGTGCAAGCTCACTGTTCTGGCCCTATAGGAAACACAGTAGAATAGAAGAGTGCTCTTTTCTCCAAAGCAGAGTGTGTTTCTTGTAAAACGAGCTAGTGTGTGTTTCCCAGTCCTAAATGGAGTTGAGTCACATGCAGTTTCTGGACCTACGAGCAAGAGATGTTTTCTGGTAAGAAGAGTCACTATTGCGCTCCCATTGCCATACACAGTACAAATAGCACTCACGTCTGTTGCCAGCAAGTACAGTGTATTGGACTGAAGAAGAGCTACTGTTCTTGTCAGTTAGCTAAGCAGAGTTGAACTAGATATGGCCTGTGTGTGAAGGAAGCATAGTTATTTTGTTCTGAGCAAGCTCACTGTTCTGGCCCTATAGGAAACACAGTAGAGAAGAAGAGTGCTATTTCTCAAAAGCAGAGTGTGTTTCTTGTAAGGCGAGCTGGCGTTTGTTTCCCAGTCAGAAATGGAGTTGAATCCCATGCAGTTTCTGGTCCTACCAGCAAGAGTTGTTTTCTGGTAAGGAAAGTCACTATTGCGCTCCTATTGCCATACACAGTGCAAAAGCACTCGCGTCTGTTCCCAGCAAGTACAGTGTATTGGAATGAAGAGGAGCTACTGTTCTTGTCAGTTTCATAAGCAAAGTTGAACTAGATATGGCCCGTATGTGTAGGAAGCACAGTTCTTTTGTTCTGTGCAAGCTCACTGTTCGGACCCCACAGGAAACACAGTAGAGTAGAAGAGAGCTCTTTTCTCAAAAGCAGAGTGTGTTTCTTGTAAGGCAAGTAGCGTTTGTTTCCCAGTCCTAAATGGAGTTGAGTCACATGCAGTTTCTGGTCCTATGAGCAAGAGTTGTTTTCTGGTAAGAAGGGTCACTATTGCGCTCCCATTGCCATATACAGTACAAATAGCACTCGCGTCTGTTCCCAGCAAGTACAGTGTATTGGACTGAAGAAGAGCTACTGTTCTTGTCAGTTCGCTAAGCAGAGTTGAACTAGATATGGCCCGTGTGTGTAGGAAGCATAGTTATTTTGTTTTGAGCAAGCTCACTGTTCTGGCCCTATAGGAAACACAGTAGAGTAGAAGAGTGCAATTTCTCAAAAGCAGAGTGTGTTTCTTGTAAGGTGAGCTGGTGTTTGTTTCCCAGTCAGAAATGGAGTGGAATCTCATGCAGTTTCTGGTCCGACGAGCAAGAGTTGTTTTCTGGTAAGAAGAGTCACTATTGAGCTCGCATTGCCATACACAGTGCAAATAGCACTCACGTCTGTTCCCAGCAAGTACAGTGTATTGGACTGAAGAGGAGCTACTGTTCTTGTCAGTTTCATAAGCAAAGTTGAACTAGATATGGCCCGTATGTGTAGGAAGCACAGTTCTTTTGTTCTGTGCAAGCTCACTGTTCGGACCCCACAGGAAACACAGTAGAGTAGAAGAGTGCTCTTTTCTCAAAAGCAGAGTGTGTTTTTTGTAAGGTGAGCTGGTGTTTGTTTCCCAGACCTAAAAGGAGTTAAATCACATGCAGTATCTGGTCCTACAAGCAAGAGTTGTTTTCTGGTAAGAAGAGTCACTATTGCGCTACCATTGTCATACAGAGGGCAAATAGCACTGGCGTCGGTTCCCAGCATGTACAGTGTATTGGACTGAAGAGGATCTACTGTTATTCTCAGTTTCCTAAGCAGAATTGAACTAGATATGGCCGTATGTGTAGGAGGCACAGTTCTTTTGTTGTGAGTCAGCTGACTGTACTGGCCCTATAGGAAAAACAGTAGAGTAGAAGAGTGCTCTTTTTCAAAAGCAGAGTGTGTTTCTTGTAAGGTGAGCTAGTGTTTGTTTCCCAGTCCTAAATGGAGTTGAGTCACATGCAGTTTCTGGTCCTATGAGCAAGAGTATTTTTCTGGTAAGACGAGTCACTACTGAGCTCCCATTGCCATACACAGTGCAAATAGCACTTGCGTCTGTTTCCATCAAGTACAGTGTATTGGACTGAAGAGGGGCTACTGTTCTTGTAAGTTTCCTAAGCATAGTTGAACGATATGGCCCGTGCGTGTAGGAAGCACAGTTCCTTTGTTCTGAGCAAGCTCACTGTTCTGGCCCTACAGGAAACACAGTAGAGTAGAAGAGTGCTCTTTTCTCAAAAGCAGAGTGTGTTTCTTGTAAGGCGAGCTGGTGTTTGTTTCCCAGTCAGAAATGGAGTGGAATCCCATGCAGTTTCTGGTCCTACCAGCAAGAGTTGTTTTCTGTTAAGGAAAGTCACTATTGCGCTCCCATTGCCATACACAGTGCAAAAGGACTCGCGTCTGTTCCCAGCAAGTACAGTGTATTGGACTGAAGAGGAGCTACTGTTCTTGTCACTTTCCTAAGCAGAGTTGAACTAGATATGGCCCGTGTGTGTAGGAAGCACAAATCTTTTGTTCTGTGCAAGCTCACTGTTTGGACCCCATAGGAAACACAGTAGAGTAGTAGAGTGCTCTTTTCTCAAAAGCAGAGTGTGTTTCTTGTAAGGCGAGCTAGCGTTTGTTTCCCAGTCCTAAATAGAGTTGAGTCCCATGCAGTTTCTGGTCGTATGAGCAAGAGTTGGTTTCTGGTAAGAAGAATCACTATTGAGCTCCCACTGACATTCACAGTGCAAATAGCCCTCACGTCTGTTCCCAGCAAGTACAGTGTATTGGACTGAAGAGGAGCTACTGTTCTTGTCAGTTTCCTAAGCAGAGTTGAAATAGTTATGGCCCGTATGCGTAGAAAGCACAGTCCTATTGTTCTGAGAAAGTTAACTGTTCGGACCCCATATGAAACACTTTAGAGTAGAAGAGTGCTCTTTTCTCAAAAGCAGAGTGTGTTTCTTGTAAGGCGAGCCAGCGTTTGTTTCTCAGTCCTAAATGGAGTTGAATCACATGCAGTTTCTGGTCCTATGAGCAAGAGTTGTTTTCTGGTAAGGAAAGTCACTATTGCGTTCCCATTGCCATACACAGTGCAAATAGCACTCGCGTCTGTTCCCAGCAAGTACAGTGTATTGGACTGAAGAGGACCTACTGTTCTTGTCAGTTTCCTAAGCAGAGTTGAACTAGATATGGCCCGTGTTTGTAGGAAGCATAGTTCTTTTGTTCTGAGCAAGCTCACGTTTCAGACCCCATAGGAAACACAGTAGAGTAGAAGAGTGCCCTTTTCTCAAAAGCAGAGTGTGTTTCTTGTAAGGCAAGCTAGGGATTGTTTCCTAGTCCTAAATGGAGTTGAATCACATGCAGTTTCTGGTCCTATGAGCAAGAGTTGTTTTCTGTTAAGAAGAGTCACTTTTGCTCCCATTGCCATACACAGTGCAAAAAGCAATTGCGTCTGTTCCCAGCAAGTACAGTGTATTGGACTGAAGAGGAGCTACTGTTCTTATCAGTTTCCTAAGCAGAGTTGAACTAGATATGGCCCTTGTGTGTAGGAATCACAGTTCTTTTGTTCTGAGCAAGCTCACTGTTCTTTCCCTATAGGAAACACAGTAGAGTAGAAGAGTGCTCTTTTCTCAAAAGTAGAGTGTGTTTCTTGTAAGGCGAGCTAGTGTTTGTTTCCCAGTCCTAAATGGAGTTGAATCACATGCAGTTTCTGGTTCTACGAGCATTAGTTGTTTTCTGGTAAGGAAAGTCACTATTGCGCTCCCATTGCCATACACAGTGCAAATAGCACTCGCGTCTGTTCCCAGCAAGTACAGTGTATTGGACTGAAAAGGAGCTACTGTTCTTATCAGTTTCCTAAGCAGAGTTGAACTAGATATTGCCCGTGTGTGTAGGAAGCACAGTTCTTTTGTTCTGTGCAAGCCCACTGTTCTTTCCCTATAGGAAACACAGTAGAGTAGAAGAGTTCTCTTTTCTCAAAAGCAGAGTATGTTTCTTGTAAGGCGAGCTAGTGTTTGTTTCCCAGTCCTAAATGGAGTTGAATCACTAGCAGTTTCTGGTCCTACAAGCAAGAGTAGTTTTCTTGTAAGAAGAGTCACTATTGTGCTCCCATTTTCAAACACAGGGCAAATAGCACTGGCGTCTGTTCCCAGCATGTACAGTGTATTGGACTGAAGAGGATCTACTGTTCTTGTCAGTTTCCTAAACAGAATTGAACTAGATATGGCCGTGTGTGTAGGAAGCACAGTTATTTTGTTCTGAGCAAGCTTACTGTTCGGACCCCATAGGAAATACAATAGAGTAGAAGAGTGCTCTTTTCTCAAAAGCAGAGTGTGTTTCTTGTAAGGCGAGCTTGTGTTTGTTTCCCAGTCAGAAATGGAGTTGAATCCCATGCAGTTTCTGGTCCTACGAGCAAGAGTTGTTTTCTGGTAAGGAAAGTCACTATTGCGCTACCCATTGTCATACACAGGGCAAATAGCACTGGCGTTGGTTCCCAGCATGTACAGTGTATTGGACTGAAGAGGATCTACTGTTCTTGTCTGTTTCCTAAGCAGAATTGAACTAGATATGGCCGTGTGTGTAGGAAGCACCGTTCTTTTGTTCTGAGCAAGCTCACTGTTCGGACCACATAGGAAACACAGTAGAGTAGAAGAGTGCCCTTTTCTCAAAAGCAGAGAGTGTTTCTTGTAAGGCAAGCCAGCGTTTGTTTCTCAGTCCTAAATGGAGTTGAATCTCATGAAGTTTCTGGTCCTATGAGCAAGCGTCGTTTTCTGGTAAGGAAAGTCACTATTGCCGTCCCATTGCCATACACAGTGCAAATAGCACTCGCGTCTGTTCCCAGCAAGTACAGTGTATTGGACTGAAGAGGAGCTACTGTTCTTGTCAGTTTCCTAAGCAGAGTTGAACTAGATATGGCCCGTGTTTGTAGGAAGCATAGTTCTTTTGTTCTGAGCAAGCTCACGTTTCGGACCCCATAGGAAACACAGTAGAGTAGAAGAGTGCTCTTTTCTCAAAAGTGGAGTGTGTTTCTTGTAAGGCCAGCTAGCGTTTGTTTCCCAGTCCTATATGGAGTTGAGTCACATGCAGTTTCTGGGCCTATGTGCAAGAGTTGTTTTCTGGTAAGGAAAGTCACTATTGTGTTCCCATTGCCATAGACAGTGCAAATAGCACTCGCGTCTGTTCCCAGCAAGTACAGTGTATTGGACTGAAGAGGAGCTACTGTTCTTGTCAGTTCGCTAAGCAGAGTTGAACTAGATATGCCCCGTGTGTGTAGGAAGCATAGTTATTTTGTTTTGAGCAAGCTCACTGTTCTGGCCCTATAGGAAACACAGTAGAGTAGAAGAGTGCTATTTCTAAAAGCAGAGTGTGTTTCTTGTAAGGCGAGCTTGTGTTTCTTTCCCAGTCAGAAATGGAGTTGAATCCCATGCAGTTTCTGTTCCTACGAGCAAGAGTTGTTTTCTGGTAAGGAAAGTCACTATTGCGCTCCCATTGTCATGCACAGGGCAAATAGCACTGGCGTCGGTTCCCAGCATGTCCAGTGTATTGGAATGAAGAGGATCTACTGTTCTTGTCTGTTTCCTAAGCAGAATTTAACTAGATATGGCCGTGTGTGTAGGAAGCACAGTTCTTTTGTTCTGAGCAAGCTCACTGTTCGGACACCATAGGAAACACTTTAGAGTAGAAGAGTGCTCTTTTCTCAAAAGCAGAGTGTGTTTCTTGTAAGGCGAGCCAGCGTTTGTTTCTCAGTCCTAAATGGAGTTGAATCACATGCAGTTTCTGGTCCTATGAGCAAGAGTTGTTTTCTGGTAAGGAAAGTCACTATTGTGTTCCCATTGCCATACACAGTGCAAATAGCACTCGCGTCTGTTCCCAGCAAGTACAGTGTATTGGACTGAAGAGGACCTACTGTTCTTGTCAGTTTCCTAAGCAGAGTTGAACTAGATATGGCCCGTGTTTGTAGGAAGCATAGTTCTTTTGTTGTGAGCAAGCTCACGTTTCAGACCCCATAGGAAACACAGTAGAGTAGAAGAGTGCCCTTTTCTCAAAAGCAGAGTGTGTTTCTTGTAAGGCAAGCTAGGGATTGTTTCCTAGTCCTAAATGGAGTTGAATCACATGCAGTTTCTGGTCCTACGAGCAAGAGTTGTTTTCTGTTAAGAAGAGTCACTTTTGCTCCCATTGCCATACACAGTGCAAAAAGCAATTGCGTCTGTTCCCAGCAAGTACAGTGTATTGGACTGAAGAGGAGCTACTGTTCTTATCAGTTTCCTAAGCAGAGTTGAACTAGATATGGCCCTTGTGTGTAGGAATCACAGTTCTTTTGTTCTGAGCAAGCTCACTGTTCTTTCCCTATAGGAAACACAGTAGAGTAGAAGAGTGCTCTTTT
The DNA here is from genome assembly GCF_949786415.1 of Peromyscus eremicus. Lineage (NCBI taxonomy): Eukaryota > Metazoa > Chordata > Mammalia > Rodentia > Cricetidae > Peromyscus > Peromyscus eremicus. The sequence continues at coordinate 53,270 of NW_026736054.1, forward strand.
CTCAAAAGTAGAGTGTGTTTCTTGTAAGGCGAGCTAGTGTTTGTTTCCCAGTCCTAAATGGAGTTGAATCACATGCAGTTTCTGGTTCTACGAGCAATAGTTGTTTTCTGGTAAGGAAAGTCACTATTGCGCTCCCATTGCCATACACAGTGCAAATAGCACTGGCGTCTGTTCCCAGCAAGTACAGTGTATTGGACTGAAGAGGAGCTACTGTTCTTATCAGTTTCCTAAGCAGAGTCGAACTAGATATTGCCCGTGTGTGTAGGAAGCACAGTTCTTTTGTTCTTTGCAAGCCCACTGTTCTTTCCCTATAGGAAACACAGTAGAGTAGAAGAGTGCTCTTTTCTCAAAAGCAGAGTATGTTTCTTGTAAGGCGAGCTAGTGTTTGTTTCCCAGTCCTAAATGGAGTTGAATCACTTGCAGTTTCTGGTCCTACAAGCAAGAGTAGTTTTCTTGTAAGAAGAGTCACTATTGTGCTCCCATTTTCAAACACAGGGCAAATAGCACTGGCGTCGGTTCCCAACATGTACAGTGTATTGGACTGAAGAGGATCTACTGTTCTTGTCAGTTTCCTAAACAGAATTGAACTAGATATGGCCGTGTGTGTAGGAAGCACAGTTATTTTGTTCTGAGCAAGCTTACTGTTCGGACCCCATAGGAAATACAATAGAGTAGAAGAGTGCTCTTTTCTCAAAAGCAGAGTGTGTTTCTTGTAAGGCGAGCTTGTGTTTGTTTCCCAGTCAGAAATGGAGTTGAATCCCATGCAGTTTCTGGTCTTATGAGCAAGAGTTGTTTTCTGGTAAGGAAAGTCACTGTTGCGCTCCCATTGTCATATACAGGGCAAATAGCACTGGCGTTGGTTCCCAGCATGTACAGTGTATTCGACTGAAGAGGATCTACTGTTCTTGTCTGTTTCCTAAGCAGAATTGAACTAGATATGGCCGTGTGTGTAGGAAGCACCGTTCTTTTGTTCTGAGCAAGCTCACTGTTCAGACCCCATACGAAACACAGTAGAGTAGAAGAGTGCTCTTTTCTCAAAAGCAGAGAGTGTTTCTTGTAAGGCGAGCCAGCGTTTGTTTCTCAGTCCTAAATGGAGTTGAATCTCATGAAGTTTCTGGTCCTATGAGCAAGCGTTGTTTTCTGGTAAAGAAAGTCACTATTGCCGTCCCATTGCCATACACAGTGCAAATAGCACTCGCGTCTGTTCCCAGCAAGTACAGTGTATTGGACTGAAGAGGAGCTACTGTTCTTGTCATTTTCCTAAGCAGAGTTGAACTAGATATGGCCCGTGTTTGTAGGAAGCATAGTTCTTTTGTTCTGAGCAAGCTCACGTTTCGGACCCCATAGGAAACACAGTAGAGTAGAAGAGTGCTCTTTTCTCAAAAGTGGAGTGTGTTTCTTGGAAGGCCAGCTAGCGTTTGTTTCCCAGTCCTATATGGAGTTGAGTCACATGCAGTTTCTGGGCCTATGTGCAAGAGTTGTTTTCTGGTAAGGAAAGTCACTATTGTGTTCCCATTGCCATAGACAGTGCAAATAGCACTCGCGTCTGTTCCCAGCAAATACAGTGTATTGGACTGAAGAGGAGCTACTGTTCTTGTCAGTTCGCTAAGCAGAGTTGAACTAGATATGCCCCGTGTGTGTAGGAAGCATAGTTATTTTGTTTTGAGCAAGCTCACTGTTCTGGCCCTAAAGGAAACACAGTAGAGTAGAAGAGTGCTATTTCTCAAAAGCAGAGTGTGTTTCTTGTAAGGCGAGCTTGTGTTTCTTTCCCAGTCAGAAATGGAGTTGAATCCCATGCAGTTTCTGTTCCTACGAGCAAGAGCTGTTTTCTGGTAAGGAAAGTCACTATTGCGCTCCCATTGTCATGCACAGGGCAAATAGCACTGGCGTCGGTTCCCAGCATGTCCAGTGTATTGGACTGAAGAGGATCTACTGTTCTTGTCTGTTTCCTAAGCAGAATTTAACTAGATATGGCCGTGTGTGTAGGAAGCACAGTTCTTTTGTTCTGAGCAAGCTCACTGTTCGGACACCATAGGAAACACTTTAGAGTAGAAGAGTGCTCTTTTCTCAAAAGCAGAGTGTGTTTCTTGTAAGGCGAGCCAGCGTTTGTTTCTCAGTCCTAAATGGAGTTGAATCACATGCAGTTTCTGGTCCTATGAGCAAGAGTTGTTTTCTGGTAAGGAAAGTCACTATTGCCCTCCCATTGCCATACACAGTGCAAATAGCACTCTCGTCTGTTCCCAGCAAGTACAGTGTATTGGACTGAAGAGGACCTACTGTTCTTGTCAGTTTCCTCAGCAGAGTTGAACTAGATATGGCCCGTGTGTGTAGGAAGCATAGTTATTTTGTTTTGAGCAAGCTCACTGTTCTGGCCCTATAGGAAACACAGTAGAGTAGAAGAGTGCTATTTCTCAAAAGCAGAGTGTGTTTCTTGTAAGGCGAGCTTGTGTTTCTTTCCCAGTCAGAAATGGAGTTGAATCCCACGCAGTTTCTGTTCCTACGAGCAAGAGTTGTTTTCTGGTAAGGAAAGTCACTATTGCGCTCCCATTGTCATGCACAGGGCAAATAGCACTGGCGTCGGTTCCCAGCATGTCCAGTGCATTGGAATGAAGAGGATCTACTGTTCTTGTCTGTTTCCTAAGCAGAATTTAACTAGATATGGCCGTGTGTGTAGGAAGCACAGTTCTTTTGTTCTGAGCAAGCTCACTGTTCGGACACCATAGGAAACACTTTAGAGTAGAAGAGTGCTCTTTTCTCAAAAGCAGAGTGTGTTTCTTGTAAGGCGAGCCAGCGTTTGTTTCTCAGTCCTAAATGGAGTTGAATCACATGCAGTTTCTGGTCCTATGAGCAAGAGTTGTTTTCTGGTAAGGAAAGTCACTATTGCGCTCCCATTGCCATACACAGTGCAAATAGCACTCGCGTCTGTTCCCAGCAAGTACAGTGTATTGGACTGAAGAGGACCTACTGTTCTTGTCAGTTTCCTAAGCAGAGTTGAACTAGATATGGCCCGTGTGTGTAGGAAGCATAGTTATTTTGTTTTGAGCAAGCTCACTGTTCTGGCCCTATAGGAAACACAGTAGAGTAGAAGAGTGCTATTTCTCAAAAGCAGAGTGTGTTTCTTGTAAGGCGAGCTTGTGTTTCTTTCCCAGTCAGAAATGGAGTTGAATCCCATGCAGTTTCTGTTCCTACGAGCAAGAGTTGTTTTCTGGTAAGGAAAGTCACTATTGCGCTCCCATTGTCATGCACAGGGCAAATAGCACTGGCGTCGGTTCCCAGCATGTCCAGTGTATTGGAATGAAGAGGATCTACTGTTCTTGTCTGTTTCCTAAGCAGAATTTAACTAGATATGGCCGTGTGTGTAGGAAGCACAGTTCTTTTGTTCTGAGCAAGCTCACTGTTCGGACACCATAGGAAACACTTTAGAGTAGAAGAGTGCTCTTTTCTCAAAAGCAGAGTGTGTTTCTTGTAAGGCGAGCCAGCGTTTGTTTCTCAGTCCTAAATGGAGTTGAATCACATGCAGTTTCTGGTCCTATGAGCAAGAGTTGTTTTCTGGTAAGGAAAGTCACTATTGCGCTCCCATTGCCATACACAGTGCAAATAGCACTCGCGTCTGTTCCCAGCAAGTACAGTGTATTGGACTGAAGAGGACCTACTGTTCTTGTCAGTTTCCTAAGCAGAGTTGAACTAGATATGGCCCGTGTGTGTAGGAAGCATAGTTATTTTGTTTTGAGCAAGCTCACTGTTCTGGCCCTATAGGAAACACAGTAGAGTAGAAGAGTGCTATTTCTCAAAAGCAGAGTGTGTTTCTTGTAAGGCGAGCTTGTGTTTCTTTCCCAGTCAGAAATGGAGTTGAATCCCATGCAGTTTCTGGTCCTACCAGCAAGAGTTGTTTTCTGGTAAGGAAAGTCACTATTGCGCTCCCATTGCCATACACAGTGCAAATAGCACTCGCGTCTGTTCCCAGCAAGTACAGTGTATTGGACTGAAGAGGACCTACTGTTCTTGTCAGTTTCCTAAGCAGAGTTGAACTAGATATGGCCCGTGTTTGTAGGAAGCATAGTTCTTTTGTTCTGAGCAAGCTCACGTTTCAGACCCCATAGGAAACACAGTAGAGTAGAAGAGTGCCCTTTTCTCAAAAGCAGAGTGTGTTTCTTGTAAGGCAAGCTAGGGATTGTTTCCTAGTCCTAAGTGGAGTTGAATCACATGCAGTTTCTGGTCCTATGAGCAAGAGTTGTTTTCTGTTAAGAAGAGTCACTTTTGCTCCCATTGCCATACACAGTGCAAAAAGCAATTGCGTCTGTTCCCAGCAAGTACAGTGTATTGGACTGAAGAGGAGCTACTGTTCTTATCAGTTTCCTAAGCAGAGTTGAACTAGATATGGCCCTTGTGTGTAGGAATCACAGTTCTTTTGTTCTGAGCAAGCTCACTGTTCTTTCCCTATAGGAAACACAGTAGAGTAGAAGAGTGCTCTTTTCTCAAAAGTAGAGTGTGTTTCTTCTAAGGCGAGCTAGTGTTTGTTTCCCAGTCCTAAATGGAGTTGAATCACATGCAGTTTCTGGTTCTACGAGCAATAGTTGTTTTCTGGTAAGGAAAGTCACTATTGCGCTCCCATTGCCATACACAGTGCAAATAGCACTCGCGTCTGTTCCCAGCAAGTACAGTGTATTGCACTGAAAAGGAGCTACTGTTCTTATCAGTTTCCTAAGCAGAGTTGAACTAGATATTGCCCGTGTGTGTAGGAAGCACAGTTCTTTTGTTCTGTGCAAGCCCACTGTTCTTTCCCTATAGGAAACACAGTAGAGTAGAAGAGTGCTCTTTTCTCAAAAGCAGAGTATGTTTCTTGTAAGGCGAGCTAGTGTTTGTTTCCCAGTCCTAAATGGAGTTGAATCACTTGCAGTTTCTGGTCCTACAAGCAAGAGTAGTTTTCTTGTAAGAAGAGTCACTATTGTGCTCCCATTTTCAAACACAGGGCAAATAGCACTGGCGTCTGTTCCCAGCATGTACAGTGTATTGGACTGAAGAGGATCTACTGTTCTTGTCAGTTTCCTAAACAGAATTGAACTAGATATGGCCGTGTGTGTAGGAAGCACAGTTATTTTGTTCTGAGCAAGCTTACTGTTCGGACCCCATAGGAAATACAATAGAGTAGAAGAGTGCTCTTTTCTCAAAAGCAGAGTGTGTTTCTTGTAAGGCGAGCTTGTGTTTGTTTCCCAGTCAGAAATGGAGTTGAATCCCATGCAGTTTCTGGTCCTACGAGCAAGAGTTGTTTTCTGGTAAGGAAAGTCACTATTGCGCTACCCATTGTCATACACAGGGCAAATAGCACTGGCGTTGGTTCCCAGCATGTACAGTGTATTGGACTGAAGAGGATCTACTGTTCTTGTCTGTTTCCTAAGCAGAATTGAACTAGATATGGCCGTGTGTGTAGGAAGCACCGTTCTTTTGTTCTGAGCAAGCTCACTGTTCGGACCCCATAGGAAACACAGTAGAGTAGAAGAGTGCCCTTTTCTCAAAAGCAGAGAGTGTTTCTTGTAAGGCAAGCCAGCGTTTGTTTCTCAGTCCTAAATGGAGTTGAATCTCATGAAGTTTCTGGTCCTATGAGCAAGCATCGTTTTCTGGTAAGGAAAGTCACTATTGTGTTCCCATTGCCATAGACAGTGCAAATAGCACTCGCGTCTGTTCCCAGCAAGTACAGTGTATTGGACTGAATAGGATCTACTGTTCTTGTCAGTTCACTAAGCAGAGTTGAACTAGATATGCCCCGTGTGTGTAGGAAGCATAGTTATTTTGTTTTGAGCAAGCTCACTGTTCTGGCCCTACAGGAAACACAGTAGAGTAGAAGAGTGCTATTTCTCAAAAGCAGAGTGTGTTTCTTTTAAGGTGAGCTGGTGTTTGTTTCCCAGTCAGAAATGGAGTGGAATCCCATGCAGTTTCTGGTCCAACGAGCAAGAGATGTTTTCTGGTAGGAAGAGTCACTATTGAGCTCCCATTGCCATACACAGTGCAAAAGCACTCGCAACTGTTTCCAGCAAGTACAGTGTACTGGACTGAAGAGGAGCTACTGTTCTTGTCAGTTTACTAAGCAGAATTGAACTAGATATGGCCGTGTGTGTAGGAAGCACAGTTGTTTTGTTCTGAGTCAGCTGACTGTTCTGGCCCTATAGGAAACACAGTAGAGTAGAAGAGTGCTCCTTCCTCAAAAGCAGAGTGTGTTTCTTGTAAGGTGAGCTGGTGTTTGTTTCCCAGTCAGAAATGGAGTGGAATCTCATGCAGTTTCTGGTCCGACGAGCAAGAGTTGTTTTCTGGTAAGAAGAGTCACTATTGAGCTCCCATTGCCATACACAGTGCAAATAGCACTCACGTCTGTTCCCAGCAAGTACAGTGTATTGGACTGAAGAGGAGCTACTGTTCTTGTCAGTTTCCTAAGCAAAGTTGAACTAGATATGGCCCGTATGTGTAGGAAGCACAGTTCTTTTGTTCTGAGCAAGCTCACTGTTCTGGCTCTACAGGAAACACAGTATAGTAGTAGAGTCCTCTTTTTTCAAAAGCAGAGTGTGTTTCTTGTAAGGCGAGCTCGTGTTTGTTCCCCAGACCTAAATGGAGTTGAATCACATGCAGTTTATATTCCTACTAGCAAGAGTTGTTTTTTGGTAAGAAGAGTCACTATTGCGCTCCCATTGCCATACACAATGCAAATAGCACTCGCGTTGTTCCCAGCAAGTACAGTGTATTGGACTGAAGAGGAGCTACTGTTCTTGTCAGTTTCATAAGCAGACTTGAACTAGATATGGCCCGTATGCGTAGGAAGCACAGTTCTTTTGTTCTGAGCAAGCTAACTGTTCGGACCCCATAGGAAACACAGTAGAGTAGAAGAGTGCCCTTTTCTCAAAAGGAGAGTTTGCTTCTTGTAAGGCAAGCTAGCGTTTGTTTCCCAGTCCTAAATGGAGTTGAATCATATGCAGTTTCTGGTCCTATGAGCAAGAGTTGTTTTCTGGTAAGAAGTGTCACTATTGCGCTCCCATTGTCATACACAGGGCAAATAGCACTCACATCTGTTCCCAGCATGTACAGTGTATTGGACTGAAGTGTATCTACTGTTCTTGTCAGTTTCCTAAGCAGAATTGAACTAGATATGGCCCGTGTGTGTAGGAAGCACAGTTCTTTTTTTCTGTGCAAGCTCACTGTTCTGGCCCTATAGGAAACACAGTAGAATAGAAGAGTGCTCTTTTCTCCAAAGCAGAGTGTGTTTCTTGTAAAACGAGCTAGTGTGTGTTTCCCAGTCCTAAATGGAGTTGAGTCACATGCAGTTTCTGGACCTACGAGCAAGAGATGTTTTCTGGTAAGAAGAGTCACTATTGCGCTCCCATTGCCATACACAGTACAAATAGCACTCACGTCTGTTGCCAGCAAGTACAGTGTATTGGACTGAAGAAGAGCTACTGTTCTTGTCAGTTCGCTAAGCAGAGTTGAACTAGATATGGCCTGTGTGTGAAGGAAGCATAGTTATTTTGTTCTGAGCAAGCTCACTGTTCTGGCCCTATAGGAAACACAGTAGAGAAGAAGAGTGCTATTTCTCAAAAGCAGAGTGTGTTTCTTGTAAGGCGAGCTGGCGTTTGTTTCCCAGTCAGAAATGGAGTTGAATCCCATGCAGTTTCTGGTCCTACCAGCAAGAGTTGTTTTCTGGTAAGGAAAGTCACTATTGCGCTCCTATTGCCATACACAGTGCAAAAGCACTCGCGTCTGTTCCCAGCAAGTACAGTGTATTGGACTGAAGAGGAGCTACTGTTCTTGTCAGTTTCATAAGCAAAGTTGAACTAGATATGGCCCGTATGTGTAGGAAGCACAGTTCTTTTGTTCTGTGCAAGCTCACTGTTCGGACCCCACAGGAAACACAGTAGAGTAGAAGAGAGCTCTTTTCTCAAAAGCAGAGTGTGTTTCTTGTAAGGCAAGTAGCGTTTGTTTCCCAGTCCTAAATGGAGTTGAGTCACATGCAGTTTCTGGTCCTATGAGCAAGAGCTGTTTTCTGGTAAGAAGGGTCACTATTGCGCTCCCATTGCCATATACAGTACAAATAGCACTCGCGTCTGTTCCCAGCAAGTACAGTGTATTGGACTGAAGAAGAGCTACTGTTCTTGTCAGTTCGCTAAGCAGAGTTGAACTAGATATGGCCCGTGTGTGTAGGAAGCATAGTTATTTTGTTTTGAGCAAGCTCACTGTTCTGGCCCTATAGGAAACACAGTAGAGTAGAAGAGTGCAATTTCTCAAAAGCAGAGTGTGTTTCTTGTAAGGTGAGCTGGTGTTTGTTTCCCAGTCAGAAATGGAGTGGAATCTCATGCAGTTTCTGGTCCGACGAGCAAGAGTTGTTTTCTGGTAAGAAGAGTCACTATTGAGCTCGCATTGCCATACACAGTGCAAATAGCACTCACGTCTGTTCCCAGCAAGTACAGTGTATTGGACTGAAGAGGAGCTACTGTTCTTGTCAGTTTCATAAGCAAAGTTGAACTAGATATGGCCCGTATGTGTAGGAAGCACAGTTCTTTTGTTCTGTGCAAGCTCACTGTTCGGACCCCACAGGAAACACAGTAGAGTAGAAGAGTGCTCTTTTCTCAAAAGCAGAGTGTGTTTTTTGTAAGGTGAGCTGGTGTTTGTTTCCCAGACCTAAAAGGAGTTAAATCACATGCAGTATCTGGTCCTACAAGCAAGAGTTGTTTTCTGGTAAGAAGAGTCACTATTGCGCTACCATTGTCATACAGAGGGCAAATAGCACTGGCGTCGGTTCCCAGCATGTACAGTGTATTGGACTGAAGAGGATCTACTGTTATTCTCAGTTTCCTAAGCAGAATTGAACTAGATATGGCCGTATGTGTAGGAGGCACAGTTCTTTTGTTGTGAGTCAGCTGACTGTACTGGCCCTATAGGAAAAACAGTAGAGTAGAAGAGTGCTCTTTTCTCAAAAGCAGAGTGTGTTTCTTGTAAGGTGAGCTAGTGTTTGTTTCCCAGTCCTAAATGGAGTTGAGTCACATGCAGTTTCTGGTCCTATGAGCAAGAGTATTTTTCTGGTAAGACGAGTCACTACTGAGCTCCCATTGCCATACACAGTGCAAATAGCACTTGCGTCTGTTTCCATCAAGTACAGTGTATTGGACTGAAGAGGGGCTACTGTTCTTGTAAGTTTCCTAAGCATAGTTGAACGATATGGCCCGTGCGTGTAGGAAGCACAGTTCCTTTGTTCTGAGCAAGCTCACTGTTCTGGCCCTACAGGAAACACAGTAGAGTAGAAGAGTGCTCTTTTCTCAAAAGCAGAGTGTGTTTCTTGTAAGGCGAGCTGGTGTTTGTTTCCCAGTCAGAAATGGAGTGGAATCCCATGCAGTTTCTGGTCCTACCAGCAAGAGTTGTTTTCTGGTAAGGAAAGTCACTATTGCGCTCCCATTGCCATACACAGTGCAAAAGGACTCGCGTCTGTTCCCAGCAAGTACAGTGTATTGGACTGAAGAGGAGCTACTGTTCTTGTCACTTTCCTAAGCAGAGTTGAACTAGATATGGCCCGTGTGTGTAGGAAGCACAAATCTTTTGTTCTGTGCAAGCTCACTGTTTGGACCCCATAGGAAACACAGTAGAGTAGTAGAGTGCTCTTTTCTCAAAAGCAGAGTGTGTTTCTTGTAAGGCGAGCTAGCGTTTGTTTCCCAGTCCTAAATGGAGTTGAGTCCCATGCAGTTTCTGGTCGTATGAGCAAGAGTTGGTTTCTGGTAAGAAGAATCACTATTGAGCTCCCACTGACATTCACAGTGCAAATAGCCCTCACGTCTGTTCCCAGCAAGTACAGTGTATTGGACTGAAGAGGAGCTACTGTTCTTGTCAGTTTCCTAAGCAGAGTTGAAATAGTTATGGCCCGTATGCGTAGAAAGCACAGTCCTATTGTTCTGAGAAAGTTAACTGTTCGGACCCCATATGAAACACATTAGAATAGAAGAGTGCCCTTTTCTCAAAAGCAGATTGTGTTTCTTGTAAGGTGAGCTAGTGTTTGTTTCCCAGTTCTAAATGGAGATGAGTCACATGCAGTTTCTGGTCGTAAGAGCAAGAGTTGTTTTCTGGTAAGAAGAGTTACTATTGTGCTCCCACTGCCATACACAGTGCAAATAGCACTAGCGTCTGTTCCCAGCAAGTACAGTGTATTGGACTGAAGAGGAGCTACTGTTCTTGTCAGTTTCCTAAGCAGAGTTGAACTAGATATGGCCCGTGTGTGTAGGAAGCACAGTTCTTTTGTTCTGAGCAAGCTCACAGTTCTGGCCCTACAGGAAACACAGTAGAGTAGAAGAGTGCTCTTTTCTCAATAGCAGAGTGTGTTTCTTGTAAGGCAAGGTAGCATTTATTTCCCAGTTCTAAATGCATTTGAATCACATGCAGTTTTTGGTCCTACCAGCAAGAGTTGTTTTCTGGTAAGGAAAGTAACTATTGAGCTCCCATTGCCATACACTGTGCAAATAGCACTAGCGTCTGTTCCCAGCAAGTACAGTGTATTGGACTGAAGAGAATCTACGGTTCTCATCAGTTTCCTAAGCAAAATTTAACTAGATATAGCCCGTGTGTGTAGGAAGCACAGTTCTTTTGTTCTGTGCATGCTCACTGTTCGGACCCCATAGGAAACACAGTAGAGTATAAGAGTGGTCTTTTCTCAAAAGCAGAGTGTGTTTCTTGTAAGGCGAGCTAGCGTTTGTTTCCCAGTCCTAAATGGAGTTGAATCACGTGCAGTTTCTGGTGCTACAAGCAAGTTGTTTTCTGGTAAGAGGAGTCACTATTGCGCTCCCATTATCATACAGAGGGCAAATAGCACAGGTGTCGGTTCCCAGCATGTACAGTGTAGTTGACTGAAGAGGATCTACTGTTCTTGTCAGTTTCCTAAAGAGAATTGAACTAGATATGTCCGTGTGTGTAAGAAGCACAGATCTTTTGTTCTGAGCCAGCTGACTGTTCTGGCCCAATAGGAAACACAGTAGAGTAGAAGAATGCTCTTTTCTCAAAAGCAGAGTGTGTTTCCTGTAAGGCGAGCCAGCGTTTATTTCCCAATCCTAAATGGAGTTGAATCCCATGCAGTTTCTGTTCCTACTAGCAAGAGTTGTTTTCTGGTAAAAAGAGTCACTATTGCAGTCCCATTGCAATACACAGTGCAAAGAGCACTCGTGTCTGTTCCAAGCATTTACAGTGTATTGGACTGAAGAGGTGCTACTGTTCTTGTCAGTTTCCTTAGCAGAGTTGAACTAGATATGGCCCGTGTGTGTAGGAAGCACAGTTCTTTTGTTCTGAGAAAGCTCACTGTTCTGGCCCTATAGGAAACACAGTAGAGTAGAAGAGTGCTCTTTTCGCAAAAGCAGAGTGTGTTTCTTGTAAGGCGAGCTGGTGTTTGTTTCCCAGTCAGAAATGTAGTGGAATCCCATGCAGTTTCTGGTCCTACCTGCAAGAGTTGTTTTCTGGTAAGGAAAGTCACTATTGCGCTCCCGTTGCCATACACAGTGCAAAGGGACTCGCGTCTGTTCCCATTAATTACAGTGTATTGGACTGAAGAGGAGCTACTGTTCTTGTCAGTTTCCTAAGCAGAGTTGAACTAGATATGGCCCGTGGGTGTAGGAAGCCCAATTCTTTTGTTCTGTGCAAGCTCACTGTTCGGACCCCATAGGAAACACAGTAGAATAGAAGAGTGATCTTTTCACAAAAGCAGAGTGTGTTTCTTGTAATGCGAGCTAGCGTTTGTTTCCCAGTCCTAAATGGAGGTGAGTCACATGCAGTTTCTGGTCGTATGAGCAAGAGTTGTTTTCTGGTAAGAAGAGTCACTATTGAGCTCCCATTGCCATACACAGTGCAAATAGCACTTACGTCTGTTCCCAGCAAGTACAGTGTATTGGACTGAAGAGGAGCTACTGTTCTTGTCAGTTTCCTAAGCAGAGTTGAACTTGATATGGCCCGTGTGTGTAGGAAGCACAGTTCTTTTGTTCTGAGCAAGGTCACTGTTCAGACACCATATCAAACACAGTAGAGTAGAAGAGTGCTCTTTTCTCAAAAGCAGAGTGTGTTTCTTCTAAGGTGAGCTAGCGTTTGTTTCCCAGTTCTAAATGGAGTTGAATCACATGCAGTTTTTGGTCCTACCAACAAGAGTTGTTTTCTGGTAAGGAAAGTAACTATTGCGCTCCCATTGCCATAGACTGTGTAAATAGCACTCGCTTCTGTTCCCAGCAAGTACAGTGTATTGCACTAAAAAGGATCTGCGGTTCTTGTCAGTTTCCTAAGCAGAAATGAACTAGATATGGCCCGTGTGTAGGAAGAACAGTTCTTTTGTTCTGAGCAAGCTCACTGTTCGGACCCCATAGGAAACACAGTAGAGTAGAAGAGAGATCTTTTCTCAAAAGCAGAGTGTGTTTCTCGTAAGGCGAGCTAGCTTTTGTTTCCCAGTCCTAAATGGAGTTGAATCCCATGCAGTTTCTGTTCCTACGAGCAAGAGTTGTTTTCCTTTAAGAAGAGTCACTATTGCGCTCCCATTGCCATACACAGTGCAAATAGCACTCGCGTCTGCTTCCAGCAAGTACAGTGTATTGGACTGAAGAGGAGCTAATGTTCTTGTCAGTTTCCTAAGCAGATTGAACTAGATAACCCATGTGTGTAGGAAGCACTGTTCTTTTGTTCTGAGCAAGCTCACTGTTGGGACCCCATAGGAAACACAATAGAGTAGAAGAGTGCTCTTTCCTCAAAAGCAGAGTGTGTTTCTTTTAAGGCGAGCTAGTGTTTGTTTCCCAGTTCAGAAATGGAGTTGAATCCCATGCAGTTTCTCTTCCTACCAGCAAGAGTTGATTTCTGGTAAGAAGAGACACAGTTGCGCTCACATTGCCATACACAGTGCAAATAGCACTCGTGTCTGTTCCCAGCAAGTACAGTTTATTGGACTGAAGAGGAGCTACTGTTCTTGTCAGTTTCCTAAGCAGAGTTGAACTAGATATGGCCCGTTTGTGTAGGAAGCACAATTCTTTTGTTCTGAGCAAGCTCACTGTTCGGACCCCATAGGAAACACAGTAGAGTAGAAGAGTGCTATTTCTCAAAAGCAGAGTGTGTTTCTTGTAAGGCTAGCTAGTGTTTGTTTCCCAGTCAGAAATGGAGTCGATTCCCATGCAGTTTGTGGTCCTACCAGCAAGAGTTGTTTTCTGGTAAGAAAGTCACTAAAGCGCTCCAATTGCAACAGTACAAGTAGCACTCGCGTCTGTTCCCAGCAAGTACAGTGTATTGGACTGAAGAGGAGCTACTGTTCTTGTCAGTTTCCTCAGCAGAGTTGAACTAGATATGGCCCGTTTGTGTAGGAAGCACAGTTCTTTTGTTCTGAGCAAGCTCACTGTTCGGACCCCATATAAAACACAGTAGAGTAGAAGAGTGCTCTTTTCTCAAAAGCAGAGTGTGTTTCTTGTAAGGCGAGCTAGTGTTTGTTTTAGTCCTAAATGGAGTTGAATCAATGCAGTTTCTGGTCCTACGAGCAAGAGTTGTGTTCTGGTAAGGAAAGTCACTATTGTGCTCCCATTGCCATACACAGTGCAAATAGCACTCGCGTCTGTTCCCAGCAAGTACAGTGTATTGGACTGAAGAGGAGCTACTGTTCTTATCAGTTTCCTAAGCAGAGTCGAACTAGATATGGCCCGTGTGTGTAGGAATCACAGTTCTTTTGTTCTGAGCAAGCTCACTGTTCTTTCCCTATAGGAAAAAAAGTAGAGTAGAAGAGTGCTCTTTTCTCAAAAGCAGAGTGTGTTTCTTGTAAGGCGAGCTGGTGTTTGTTTCCCAGTCCTAAATGGAGTTGAATCACATGCAGTTTCTGGTCCTACAAGCAAGAGTAGTTTTCTGGTAAGAAGAGTCACTATTGTGCTCCCATTTTCAAACACAGGGCAAATAGCACTGCCGTCTGTTCCCAGCATGTACAGTGTATTGGACTGAAGAGGAGCTACTGTTCTTATCAGTTTCCTAAGCAGAGTTGAACTAGATATGGCCCGTGTGTGTAGGAATCACAGTTCTTTTTTCTGAGCAAGCTCACTGTTCTTTCCCTATAGGAAACACAGTAGAGTAGAAGAGTGCCCTTTTCTCAAAAGCAGAGTGTGTTTCTTGTAAGGCGAGCTAGTGTTTGTTTTCCAGTCCTAAATGGAGTTGAATCACATGCAGTTTCTGGTTCTACGAGCAAGAGTTGTTTTCTGGTAAGGAAAGTCACTATTGCGCTCCCATTGCCATACACAGTGCAAAAAGCAATTGCGTCTCTTCCTAGCAAGTACAGTGTATTGTTCTGAAGAGGAGCTACTGTTCTTATCAGTTTCCTAAGCAGAGTTGAACTAGATATGGCCCGTGTGTGTAGGAATCTCAGTTCTTTTTTCTGAGCAAGCTCACTGTTCTTTCCTTATAGGAAACACATTAGAGTAGAAGAGTGCTCTTTTCTCAAAAGCAGAGTGTGTTTCTTGTAAGGCGAGCTAGTGTTTGTTTCTCAGTCCTAAATGGAGTTGAATCACATGCAGTTTCTGGGCCTATGAGCAAGAGTTGTTTTCTGGTAAGGAAAGTCACTATTGTGCTCCCATTTCCATACACAGTGCAAATAGCACTCGCGTCTGTTCCCAGCAAGTACAGTGTATTGGACTGAAGAGGTGCTACTGTTCTTGTCAGTTTCCTAAGCAGAGTTGAACTAGATATTGTCCGTGTGTAGGAAGCACAGTTCTTTTGTTCTGTGTAAGCTCACTGTTCTGGCCCTATAGGAAACACATTGGAGTAGAAGAGTGCTCTTTTCTCAAAAGCAGAGTGTGCTTCTTGTAAGGCTAGCTAGTGTTTGTTTCCCAGTCAGAAATGGAGTCGATTCCCATGCAGTTTGTGGTCCTACCAGCAAGAGTTGTTTTCCGGTAAGAAAGTCACTAAAGCGCTCCAATTGCAACAGTACAAATAGCACTCGTGTCTGTTCCCAGCAAGTACAGTGTATTGGACTGAAGAGGAGCTACTGTTCTTGTCAGTTTCCTAAGCAGAGTTGAACTAGATATGGCCCGTTTGTGTAGGAAGCACAGTTCTTTTGTTCTGAGCAAGCTCACTGTTCGGACCCCATATCAAACACAGTAGAGTAGAAGAGTGCTCTTTTCTCAAAAGCAGAGTGTGTTTCTTGTAAGGAAAGCTAGTGTTTGTTTCTTAGTCCTAAATGGAGTTGAATCAATGCAGTTTCTGGTCCTACGAGCAAGAGTTGTTTTCTGGTAAGGAAAGTCACTATTGTGCTCCCATTGCCATACACAGTGCAAATAGCACTTACGTCTGTTCCCAGCAAGTACAGTGTATTGGACTGAAGAGGAGATACTGTTCTTATCAGTTTCCTAAGCAGAGTCGAACTAGATATGGCCCGTCTGTGTAGGAATCACAGTTCTTTTGTTCTGAGCAAGCTCACTGTTCTTTCCCTATAGGAAAAAATGTAGAGTAGAAGAGTGCTCTTTTCTCAAAAGCAAAGTGTGTTTCTTGTAAGGCGAGCTAGTGTTTGTTTCCCAGTCCTAAATGGAGTTGAATCACATGCAGTTTCTGGTCCTACAAGCAAGAGTAGTTTTCTGGTAAGAAGAGTCACTATTGTGCTCCCATTTTCAAACACAGGGCAAATAGCACTGGTGTCTGTTCCCAGCATGTACAGTGTATTGGACTGAAGAGGATCTACTGTTCTTGTCAGTTTCCTAAACAGAGTTGAAATAGATATGGCCGTGTGTGTAGGAAGCACAGTTATTTTGTTCTGAGCAAGCTTACTGTTCGGACCCCATAGGAAATATAGTAGAGTAGAAGAGTGCTCTTTCTCAAAAGCAGAGTGTGTTTCTTGTAAGGCGAGCTTGTGTTTGTTTCCCAGTCAGAAATGGAGTTGAATCCAATGCAGTTTCTGGTCCTACGAGCAAGAGTTGTTTTCTGGTAAGGAAACTCACTATTGTGCTCCCATTGAAATACACAGGGCAAATAGCACTGGCTTCGGTTCCCAGCATGTAAAGTGTATTGGACTGAAGAGTATCTACTGTTCTTGTCTGTTTCCTAAGCAGAATTGAAATAGATATGGCCGTGTGTGTAGGAAGCACAGTTCTTTTGTTCTGAGCAAGCTCACTGTTCGGACCCCATAGGAAACACAGTAGAGTAGAAGAGCGCTCTTTTCTCAAAAGCAGAGTGTATTTCTTGTAAGGCGAGCCAGCGTTTGTTTCTCAGTCCTAAAAGGAGTTGAATCACATGCAGTTTCTGGTCCTATGAGCAAGAGTTATTTTCTGGTAAGGAAAGTCACTATTGCCCTCCCATTGCCATACACAGTGCAAATAGCACTCGCGTCTGTTCCCAGCAAGTACAGTGTATTGGACTGAAGAGGATCTACTGTTCTTGTCTGTTTCCTAAGCAGAATTGAACTAGATATGGCCGTGTGTGTAGGAAGCACAGTTCTTTTGTTCTGAGCAAGCTCACTGTTCTTTCCCTCTAGGAAACACAGTAGAGCAGAAGAGTGCTCTTTTCTCAAAAGCAGATTGTGTTTCTTGTAAGGCGAGCTAGTGTTTTTTTCTCAGTCCTAAATAGAGTTGAATCACATGCAGTTTCTGGGCCTATGAGCAAGAGTTGTTTTCTGGTAAGGAAAGTCACTATTGTGCTCCCTTTGCCATACACAGTGCAAATAGCACTCGCGTCTGTTCCCAGCAAGTACAGTGTATTGGAATGAAGAGGAGCTACTGTTCTTATCAGTTTCCTAAGCAGAATCGAACTAGATATGACCCGTGTGTGTAGGAAGCACACTTCTTTTGTTCTGAGCAAGCTCACTGTTCTTTCCCTCTAGGAAACACAGTAGAGTAGAAGAGTGCTCTTTTCTCAAAAGCAGAGTATGTTTCTTGTAAGGCGAGCTAGTGTTTGTTTCCCAGTCCTAAATGGAGTTGAATCACATGCAGTTTCTGGTCCTACTAGCAAGAGTTGTTTTCTGGTAAGGAATGTCACTATTGTTCCTCCATTTCCATACACAGTGCAAATAGCACTCGCGTCTGTTCCCAGCAAGTACAGTGTATTGGACTGAAGAGGAGCTACTGTTCGTGTCAGTTTCCTAAGCAGAGTTGAACTAGATATGGCCCGTGTCTGTAGGACACACAATTCTTTGGTTCTGACTAAGCTCACTTTTCAGACCCAATAGGAAACACAGTAAAGTAGAAGAGTGCTCTTTTCTAAAAAGTGGAGTGTGTTTGTTGTAAGGCGAGCTAGAGTCTGTTTCCCAGTCCTGTATGGAGTTGAGTCTCATGCAGTTTCTGGGCCTATGAGCAAGAGTTGTTTTCTGGTAAGGAAAGTCACGATTGTGCTCCCATTGCCATACACAGTGCAAATTGCACTCGCGTCTGTTCCCAGCAAGTACAGTGTATTGGACTGAAGAGGAGCTATTGTTCCTGTCAGTTTCATAAGCAGAGTTGAACTATGTATGGTCCGTGTGTGTAGGAAGCACAGTTCTTTTGTTTTGAGCAAGCTCACGTTTCAGACCCCATAGGAAACACAGTAGAGTAGAAGAGTGCCCTTTTCTCAAAAGCAGAGTGTGTTTCTTGTAAGGCGAGCTAGTGTTTGTTTCTCAGTCCTAAATGGAGTTGAATCACATGCAGTTTCTGGTTCTACGAGCAAGAGTTGTTTTCTGGTAAGGAAAGTCACTATTGCGCTCCCATTGCCATATGCAGTGCAAAAAGCAATTGCTTCTCTTCCCAGCAAGTACAGTGTATTGGACTGAAGAGGAGCTACTGTTCTTATCAGTTTCCTAAGCAGAGTTGAACTAGATATGGCCCGTGTGTGTAGGAATCACAGTTCTTTTTTCTGAGCAAGCTCACTGTTCTTTCCCTATAGGAAACACAGTAGAGTAGAAGAGTGCTCTTTTCTCAAAAGCAGAGTGTGTTTCTTGTAAGGCGAGCTAGTGTTTGTTTCTCAGTCCTAAATTGAGTTGAATCACATGCAGTTTCTGGTCCTACAAGCAAGAGTTGTTTTCTGGTAAGGAAAGTCACTATTGCCCTCCCTTTGCCATACACAGTGCAAATAGCACTCGCGTCTGTTCCCAGCAAGTACAGTGTATTGGACTGAAGAGGAGCTACTGTTCTTATCAGTTTCCTAAGAAGAATCGAACTAGATATGGCCCGTGTGTGTAGGAATCACAGTTCTTTTGTTCTGAGCAAGCTCACTGTTCTTTTTCTATAGGAAACAGAGTAGAGTATAAGAGTGCTCTTTTCTCAAAAGTGGAGTGTCTTTCTTGTAAGGCAATTTAGCGTCTGTTTCCCAGTCCTATATGGAGTTGAGTCACATGCAGTTTCTGGGCCTATGAGCAAGAGTTGTTTTCTAGTAAGGAAAGTCACTATTGTGCTCCCATTGCCATAAACAGTGCAAATTGCACTCGCCTCTGTTCCCAGCAAGTACAGTGTATTGGACTGAAGAGGAGCTACTGTTCCTGTCAGTTTCATAAACGGAGTTGAACTATGTATGGCCCGTGTGTGTAGGAAGCACAGTTCTTTTGTGCTGAGAAAGCTCACGTTTCGGACCCCATAGGAAACACAGAAGAGTAGAAGAGTGCCCTTTTCTCAACAGCAGAGTGTGTTTCTTGTAAGGCTAGCTAGCGATTGTTTCCCAGTCCTAAATGGAGTTGAATCACATGCAGTTTCTGTTCCTACGAGCAAGAGTTGTTTTCTGGTAAGAAGAGTCACTATTTTGCTCCCATTGCCATACACAGTGCAAAAAGCAATTGCGTCTGTTCCCAGCAAGTACAGTGTATTGGACTGAAGAGGAGCAACTGTTCTTATCAGTTTCCTAAGCAGAATTGAACTAGATATGGCCCGTGTGTGTAGGAATCACAGTTCTTTTGTTCTGAGCAAGCTCACTCTTCTTTCCTATAGGAAACACAGTAGAGTAGAAGAGTGCTCTTTTCTCAAAAGCAGAGTGTGTTTCTTGTAAGGCAAGCTAGTGTTTTTTTCTCAGTCCTAAATGGAGTTGAATCACATGCAGTTTCTGGTTCTACGAGCAAGAGTTGTTTTCTGGTAAGGAAAGTCACTATTGCGCTCCCATTGCCATACACAGTGCAAATAGCACTCGCGTCTGTTCCCAGCAAGTACAGAGTATTGGACTGAAGAGGAGCTACTGTTCTTATCAGTTTCCTAAGCAGAGTTGAACTAGATATGGCTCGTGTGTGTAGGAATCACAGTTCTTTTGTTCTGAGCAAGGTCACTGTTCTTTCCCTCTAGGAAACACAGTAGAGTAGAAGAGTGCTCTTTTCTCAAAAGCAGAGTGTGTTTCTTGTAAGGCGAGCTAGTGTTTGTTTTCCAGTCCTAAATGGAGTTGAATCACATGCAGTTTCTGGTCCTACAAGCAAGAGTAGTTTTCTGGTAAGAAGAGTCACTATTGTGCTCCCATTTTCAAACACAGGGCAAATAGCACTGGCGTCTGTTCCCAGCATGTACAGTGTATTGGACTGAAGAGGATCTATTGTTCTTGTCAGTTTCCTAAACAGAATTGAACTAGATATGGCCGTGTGTGTAGGAAGCACAGTAATTTTGTTCTGAGCAAGCTTACTGTTCGGACCCCTTAGGAAATTCAATAGAGTAGAAGAGTGCTCTTTTCTCAAAAGCAGAGTGTGTTTCTTGTAAGGCGAGCTTGTGTTTGTTTCCCAATCAGAAATGGAGTTGAATCCCATGCAGTTTCTGGTCCTACGAGCAAGAGTTGTTTTCTCGTAAGGAAAGTCACTATTGCGCTCCCATTGTCATACACAGGGCAAATAGCATTGGCGTCGGTTCCCAGCATGTACAGTGTATTGGAATGAAGAGGATCTACTGTTCTTGTCTGTTTCCTAAGCAGAATTGAACTAGATATGGCCGTGTGTGTAGGAAGCACAGTTCTTTTGTTCTGAGCAAGCTTACTGTTCGGACCCCATAGGAAACACAGTAGAGTAGAAGAGTGCTCTTTTCTCAAAAGCAGAGTGTGTTTCTTGTAAGGCAAGCTAGGGATTGTTTCCTAGTCCTAAATGGAGTTGAATCCCATTCAGTTTCTGGTCCTACGAGCAAGAGTTGTTTTCTGTTAAGAAGAGTCACTTTTGCTCCCATTGCCATACACAGTGCAAAAAGCAATTGCGTCTGTTCCCAGCAAGTACAGTGTATTGGACTAAAGAGGAGCTACTGTTCTTATCAGTATCCTAAGCAGAGTTGAACTAGATATGGCCCGTGTGTGTAGGAATCACAGTTCTTTTGTTCTGAGCAAGCTCACTGTTCTTTCCCTATAGGAAACACAGTAGAGTAGAAGAGTGCTCTTTTCTCAAAAGCAGAGTGTGTTTCTTGTAAGGCGATCTAGTGTTGGTTTCCCAGTCCTAAATGGAGTTGAATCACATGCAGTTTCTGCTTCTACGAGCAATAGTTGTTTTCTGGTAAGGAAAGTCACTATTGCGCTCCCATT
The DNA here is from genome assembly GCF_949786415.1 of Peromyscus eremicus. Lineage (NCBI taxonomy): Eukaryota > Metazoa > Chordata > Mammalia > Rodentia > Cricetidae > Peromyscus > Peromyscus eremicus. The sequence goes on from NW_026736054.1 coordinate 73,703, forward strand.
GCCATACACAGTGCAAATAGCACTCGCGTCTGTTCCCAGCAAGTACAGTGTATTGGACTGAAGAGGAGCTACTGTTCTTATCAGTTTCCTAAGCAGAGTCGAACTAGATATAGCCCGTGTGTGTAGGAATCACACTTCTTTTGTTCTGAGCAAGCTCACTGTTCTTTCCCTCTAGGAAACACAGTAGAGTAGAAGAGTGCTCTTTTCTCAAAAGCAGAGTATGTTTCTTGTAAGGCGAGCTAGTGTTTGTTTCCCAGTCCTTAATGGAGTTGAATCACATGCAGTTTCTGGTCCTACTAGCAAGAGTTGTTTTCTGGTAAGGAATGTCACTATTGTGCTCCCATTGCCATACACAGTGCAAATAGCACTGGCGTCTGTTCCCAGCATGTACAGTGTATTTTACTGAAGAGGTTCTACTGTTCCTGTCAGTTTCATAAGCAGAGTTGAACTATGTATGGTCCGTGTGTGTAGGAAGCACAGTTCTTTTGTTCTGAGCAAGGTCACATTTCAGACCACATAGGAAACACATTAGAGTAGAAGTGTGCCCTTTTCTAAAAAGCAGAGTGTGTTTCTTGTAAGGCGAGCTAGTGTTTGTTTCTCATTCCTAAAGGGAGTTGAATCACATGCAGTTTCTGGTCCTACACGCAAGAGTTGTTTTCTGGTAAGGAAAGTCACTATTGTGCTCCCATTGCCATACACAGTGCAAATAGCACTCGAGTCTGTTCCCAGCAAGTACAGTGTATTGGACTGAAGAGGAGCTACTGTTCTTATCAGTTTCCTAAGCAGAGTCGAACTAGATATGGCCCGTGTGTGTAGGAATCACAGTTCTTTTGTTCTGAGAAAGCTCACTGTTCTTTCCCTATAGGAAACACAGTAGAGTAGAAGAGTGCTCTTTTCTCAAAAGCAGAGTATGTTTCTTGTAAGGCGAGCTAGTGTTTGTTTCCCAGTCCTAAATGGAGTTGAATCACATGCAGTTTCTGGTCCTACAAGCAAGAGTAGTTTTCTGGTAAGAAGAGTCACTATTGTGCTCCCATTTTCAAACACAGGGCAAATAGCACTGGCGTCTATTCCCAGCATGTACAGTGTATTGGACTGAAGAGTATCTATTGTTCTTATCAGTTTCCTAAACAGAATTGAACTAGATATGGCCGTGTGTGTAGGAAGCACAGTTATTTTGTTCTGAGCAAGCTTACTGTTCGGACCCCATAGCAAATACAATAGAGTAGAAGAGTGCTCTTTTCTCAAAAGCAGAGTGTGTTTCTTGTAAGGCGAGCTTGTGTTTGTTTCCCAGTCAGAAATGGAGTTAAATCCCATGCAGTTTCTGGTCCTACGAGCAAGATTTGTTTTCTGGTAAGGAAGGTCACTATTGTGCTCCCATTGTCATACACAGGGCAAATAGCACTGGCGTCGGTTCCCAGCATGTTCAGTGTATTGCATTGAAGAGGATCTACTGTTCTTGTCTGTTTCCTAAGCAGAATTGAACTAAATATGGCCGTGTGTGTAGGAAGCACAGTTCTTTTGTTCTGAGCAAGCTCACTGTCCGGACCCCATAGGAAACACAGTAGAGTAGAAGAGTGCTCTTTTCTCAAAAGCAGAGTGTGTTTCTGGTAAGGGGAGCCAGTGTTTGTTTCTCAGTCCTAAATGGAGTTGAATCACATGCAGTTTCTGGTCCTATGAGCAAGAGTTGTTTTCTGGTAAGGAAAGTCACTATTGCCCTCCCATTGCCATACACAGTGCAAATAGCACTCGCGTCTTTCCCCATCAAGTACAGTGTATTGGACTGAAGAGGACCTACTGTTCTTGTCAGTTTCCTAAGCTGAGTTGAACGAGATATGGCCCGTGTTTGTAGGAAGCATAGTTCTTTTGTTCTGAGCAAGCTCACGTTTCAGTCCCCATAGGAAACACAGTAGAGTAGAAGAGTGCCCTTTTCTCAAAAGCAAAGTGTGTTTCTTGTAAGGCGAGCTAGGGATTGTTTCCTAGTCCTAAATGGAGTTGAATCACATGCAGTTTCTGGTCCTACGAGCAAGAGTTGTTTTCTGTTAAGAAGAGTCACTTTTCCTCACATTGCCATACACAGTGCAAAAAGCAATTGCGTCTGTTCCCAGCAAGTACAGTGTATTGGACTGAAGAGGAGCTACTGTTCTTATCAGTTTCCTAAGCAGAGTTGAACTAGATATGGCCCGTGTGTGTAGGAATCACAGTTCTTTTGTTCTGAGCAAGCTCACTGTTCTTTCCCTATAGGAAACACAGTAGAGTAGTAGAGTGCTCTTTTCTCAAAAGCAGAGTGTGTTTCTTGTAAGGCGAGCTAGTGTTTGTTTCCCAGTCCTAAATGGAGTTGAATCACATGCAGTTTCTGCTTCTAAGAGCAATAGTTGTTTTCTGGTAAGGAAAGTCACTATTGCGCTCCCATTGCCATACACAGTGCAAATAGCACTCGCGTCTGTTCCCAGCAAGTACAGTGTATTGGACTGAAGAGGAGCTACTGTTCTTATCAGTTTCCTAAGCAGAGTTGAACTAGATATGGCCCGTGTGTGTAGGAATCACAGTTCTTTGTTCTGAGCAAGCTCACTGTTCTTTCCCTATAGGAAACACAGTAGAGTAGTAGAGTGCTCTTTTCTCAAAAGCAGAGTGTGTTTCTTGTAAGGCGAGCTAGTGTTTGTTTCCCAGTCCTAAATGGAGTTGAATCACATGCAGTTTCTGCTTCTAAGAGCAATAGTGGTTTTCTGGTAAGGAAAGTCACTATTGCACTCCCATTGCCATACACAGTGCAAATAGCACTCGCGTCTGTTCCCAGCAAGTACAGTGTATTGGACTGAAGAGGAGCTACTGTTCTTATCAGTTTCCTAAGCAGAGTCGAACTAGATATGGCCCGTGTGTGTAGGAAGCACACTTCTTTTGTTCTGAGCAAGCTCACTGTTCCTTCCCTCTAGGAAACACAGTAGAGTAGAAGAGTGCTCTTTTCTCAAAAGCAGAGTATGTTTCTTGTAAGGCGAGCTAGTGTTTGTTTCCCAGTCCTAAATGGAGTTGAATCACATGCAGTTTCTGGTCCTACTAGCAAGAGTTGTTTTCTGGTAAGGAATGTCACTATTGTGCTCCTATTGCCATACACAGTGCAAATAGCACTGGAGTTTATTCCCAGCAAGTACAGTGTATTGGACTGAAGAGGAGCTACTGTTCTTATCAGTTTCCTAAGCAGAGTCGAACTAGATATGACCCGTGTGTGTAGGAAGCACACTTCTTTTGTTCTGAGCAAGCTCACTGTTCTTTCCCTCTAGGAAACACAGTAGAGTAGAAGAGTGCTCTTTTCTCAAAAGCAGAGTATGTTTCTTGTAAGGCAAGCTAGTGTTTGTTTCCCAGTCCTAAATGGAGTTGAATCACATGCAGTTTCTGGTCCTACAAGCAATAGTAGTTTTCTGGTAAGAAGAGTCACTATTGTGCTCTCATTTTCAAACACAGGGCAAATAGCACTGGCGTCTGTTCCCAGCATTTACAGTGTATTGGACTGAAGAGGATCTATTGTTCTTATCAGTTTCCTAAGCAGAATTGAACTAGATATGGCCGTGTGTGTAGGAAGCACAGTTATTTTGTTCTGAGTAAGCTTACTGTTCGGACCCCATAGGAAATACAATAGAGTAGAAGAGTGCTCTTTTCTCAAAAGCAGAGTGTGTTTCTTGTAAGACGAGCTTGTGTTTGTTTCCCAGTCAGAAATGGAGTTGAATCCCATGCAGTTTCTGGTCCTACGAGCAAGATTTGTTTTCTGGTAAGGAAAGTCACTATTGTGCTCCCATTGTCATACACAGGGCAAATAGCACTGGCGTCGGTTCCCAGCATGTACAGTGTATTGGAATGAAGAGGATCTACTGTTCTTGTCTGTTTCCTAAGCAGAATTGAACTAGATATGGCCGTGTGTGTAGGAAGCACAGTTCTTTTGTTCTGAGCAAGCTCACTGTTCGGACCCCATAGGAAACACAGTAGAGTAGAAGAGTGCTCTTTTCTCAAAAGCAGAGTGTGTTTCTGGTAAGGCGAGCCAGCGTTTGTTTCTCAGTCCTAAATGGAGTTGAATCACATGCAGTTTCTGGTCCTATGAGCAAGAGTTGTTTTCTGGTAAGGAAAGTCACTATTGCCCTCCCATTGCCATACACAGTGCAAATAGCACTCGCGTCTGTTCCCAGCAAGTACAGTGTATTGGACTGAAGAGGAGCTACTGTTCTTGTCAGTTTCCTAAGCAGAGTTGAACTAATTATGGCCCGTGTTTGTAGGAAGCATAGTTCTTTGTTCTGAGCAAGCTCACGTTTCAGACCCCATAGGAAACACAGTAGAGTAGAAGAGTGCCCTTTTCTCAAAAGCAGAGTGTGTTTCTTGTAAGGCGAGCTAGGGATTGTTTCCTAGTCCTAAATGGAGTTGAATCACATGCAGTTTCTCGTCCTACGAGCAAGAGTTGTTTTCTGTTAAGAAGAGTCACTTTTGTTCCCATTGCCATACACAGTGCAAAAAGCAATTGCGTCTGTTCCCAGCAAGTACAGTGCATTGGACTGAAGAGGAGCTACTGTTCTTGTCAGTTTCCTAAGCAGAGTTGAACTAGATATGGCCCGTGTCTGTAGGAAGCACAATTCTTTGGTTCTGAGCAAGCTCACTTTTCAGACCCAATAGGAAACACAGTAGAGTAGAAGAGTGCTCTTTTCTCAAAAGTGGAGTGTGTTTCTTGTAAGGCGAGCTAGCGTCTGTTTCCCAGTCCTATGTGGAGTTGATTCACATGCAGTTTCTGGGCCTATGCGCAAGAGTTGTTTTCTGGTAAGGAAAGTCACTATTGTGCTCCCATTGCCATACACAGTGCAAATTGCACTCACGTCTGTTCCCAGCAATTACAGTGTATTGGACTGAAGAGGAGCTATTGTTCCTGTCAAGTTCATAAGCAGAGTTGAACTATGTATGGTCCGTGTGCGTAGGAAGCACAGTTCTTTTGTTCTGAGGAAGCTCACGTTTCAGACCACATAGGAAACACAGTAGTGCAGAAGAGTGCCCTTTTCTCAAAAGCAGAGTGTGTTTCTTGTAAGGCGAGCTAGTGTTTGTTTCTCAGTCCTAAATGGAGATGAATCACATGCAGTTTCTGGTTCTACGAGCAAGAGTTGTTTTCTGGTAAGGAAAGTCACTATTGCGCACCCATTGCCATACACAGTGCAAAAAGCAATTGTGTCTCTTCCCAGCAAGTACAGTGTATTGGACTGAAGAGGAGCTACTGTTCTTATCAGTTTCCTAAGCAGAGTTGAACTAGATATGGCCCGTGTGTGTAGGAATCACAGTTCTTTTTTCTGAGCAAGCTCATTGTCCTTTCCCTATAGGAAACACAGTAGAGTAGAAGAGTGCTCTTTTCTCAAAAGCAGAGTGTGTTTCTTGTAAGGCGAGCTAGTGTTTGTTTCTCAGTCCTAAATGGAGTTGAGTCACATTCAGTTCCTGGTCCTATGAGCAAGAGTTGTTTTCTGGTAAGGAAAGTCACTATTGCGCTCCCATTGCCATACACAGTGCAAATAGCACTCGCGTCTGTTCCCAGCAAGTACAGTGTATTGGACTGAAGAGGAGCTACTGTTCTTATCAGTTTCCTAAGCAGAATCGAACTAGATATGCCCCGTGTGTGTAGGAATCACAGTTCTTTTGTTCTGAGCAAGCTCACTGCTCTTTTTCTATAGGAAACACAGTAGAGTAGAAGAGTGCTCTTTTCTCAAAGGTGGAGTGTGTTTCTTGAAAGGCGAGCTAGCGTCTGTTTCCCAGTCCTATATGGAGTTGAGTCACATGCAGTTTCTGGGCCTATGAGCAAGAGTTGTTTTCTGGTAAGGAAAGTCACTATTGTGCTCCCATTGCCATAAACAGTGCAAATTGCACTCCCCTCTGTTCCCAGCAAGTACAGTGTATTGGACTGAAGAGGAGCTACTGTTCCTGTCAGTTTCATAAACGGAGTTGAACTATGTATGGCCCGTGTGTGTAGGAAGCACAGTTCTTTTGTTCTGAGCAAGCTCACTGTTCTGACCCCATAGGAAACACAGTAGAGTAGAAGAATGCCCTTTTCTCAAAACCAGAGTGTGTTTCTTGTAAGGCAAGCTAGCGATTGTTTCCCAGTCCTAAATGGAGTTGAATCACATGCAGTTTCTGGTCCTATGAGCAAGAGTTGTTTTCTGGTAAGAAGAGTCACTATTTTGCTCCCATTGCCATACACAGTGCAAAAAGCAATTGTGTCTGTTCCCAGCAAGTGCAGTGTATTGGACTGAAGAGGAGCAACTGTTCTTATCAGTTTCCTAGGCAGAGTTGAACTAGATATGGCCCGTGTGTGTAGGAATCACAGTTCTTTTGTTCTGAGCAAGCTCACTGTTCTTTCCCTATAGGAAACACAGTAGAGTAGAAGAGTGCTCTTTTCTCAAAAGCAGAGTGTGTTTCTTGTAAGGCGAGCTAGTGTTTGTTTCCCAGTCCTAAATGGAGTTGAATCACATGCACTTCCTGGTCCTACGAGCAAGAGTTGTTTTCTGGTAAGGAAAGTCACTATTGCCCTCCCATTGCCATACACAGTGCAAATAGCACTCGCGTCTGTTCCCAGCAAGTACAGTGTATTGGACTGAAGAGGAGCTACTGTTCTTATCAGTTTCCTAAGCAGAGTCGAACTAGATATGGCCCGTGTGTGTAGGAATCACAGTTCTTTTGTTCTGAGCAAGCTCACTGTTCTTTCCCTATAGGAAACACAATAGAGTAGAAGAGTGCTCTTTTCTCAAAAGCAGAGTGTGTTTCTTGTAAGGCGAGCTAGTGTTTGTTTCCCAGTCCTAAATGGAGTTGAATCACATGCCGTTTCTGGTCCTACAAGCAAGAGTAGTTTTCTGGTAAGAAGAGTCACTATTGTGCTCCCATTTTCAAACACAGGGCAAATAGCACTGGCGTCTGTTCCCAGCATGTACAGTGTATTGGACTGAAGAGGAGCTACTGTTCTTGTCAGTTTCCTAAGCAGAGTTGAACTAGATATGGCCCGTGTTTGTAGGAAGCATAGTTCTTTTGTTCTGAGCAAGCTCACGTTTCGGACCCCATAGGAAACACAGTAGAGTAGAAGAGTGCTCTTTTCTCAAAAGCAGAGTGTGTTTATTGTAAGGCGAGCTAGTGTTTGTTTCTCAGTCATAAATGGAGTTGAATCACATGCAGTTCCTGGTCCTATGAGCAAGAGTTGTTTTCTGGTAAGGAAAGTCACTATTGCGCTCCCATTGTCATACACTGTGCAAATAGCACTCGCGTCTGTTCCCAGCAAGTACAGTGTATTGGACTGAAGAGGAGCTACTGTTCTTATCAGTTTCCTAAGCAGAATCGAACTAGATATGCCCCGTGTGTGTAGGAATCACAGTTCTTTTGTTCTGAGCAAGCTCACTGCTCTTTTTCTATAGGAAACACAGTAGAGTAGAAGAGTGCTCTTTTCTCAAAAGTGGAGTGTGTTTCTTGTAAGGCGAGCTAGCGTCTGTTTCCCAGTCCTATATGGAGTTGAGTCACATGCAGTTTCTGGGCCTATGAGCAAGAGTTGTTTTCTGGTAAGGAAAGTCACTATTGTGCTCCCATTGCCATAAACAGTGCAAATTGCACTCGCGTCTGTTCCCAGCAAGTACAGTGTATTGGACTGAAAAGGAGCTACTGTTCCTGTCAGTTTTATAAACGGAGTTGAACTATGTATGGCCCGTGTGTGTAGGAAGCACAGTTCTTTTGTTCTGAGCAAGCTCACGTTTCGGACCCCATAAGAAACACAGTACAGTAGATGAGTGCCCTTTTCTCAAAAGCAGAGTTTGTTTCTTGTAAGGCGTGCTACCGTTTGTTTCCCAGTCCTATATGGAGTTGAGTCACATGCAGTTTCTGGTCCTACAAGCAAGAGTTGTTTTCTGGTAAGGAAAGTCACTATTGCCCACCCATTGCCATACACAATGCAAATAGCACTCGCGTCTGTTACCAGCAAGTACAGTGTAATGGACTGAAGAGGAGCTACTGTTCTTGTCAGTTTCCTAAGCAGAGTTGAACTAATTATGGCCCGTGTTTGTAGGAAGCATAGTTCTTTTGTTCTGAGCAAGCTCACGTTTGGGACCCCATAGGAAACACAGTAGAGTAGAAGAGTGCTCTTTTCTCAAAAGCAGAATGTGTTTCTTGTAAGGCGAGCTACCGTTTGTTTCCCAGTCCTATATGGAGTTGAGTCACATGCAGTTTCTGGTCCTACAAGCAAGAGTTGTTTTCTGGTAAGGATAGTCACTATTGCCCTCCCATTGCCATACACAGTGAAATAGCACTCGCGTCTGTTCCCAGCAAGTACAGTGTAATGGACTGAAGAGGAGCTACTGTTCTTATCAGTTTCCTAAGCAGAGTTGAACTAGATATGGCCCGTGTGTGTAGGAATCACAGTTCTTTTGTTCTGATCAAGCTCACTGTTCTTTCCCTATAGGAAACACAGTAGAGTAGAAGAGGGCTATCTTCTCAAAAGCAGAGTGTGTTTCTTGTAAGGCGAGCTAGTGTTTGTTTCTCATTCCTAAATGGAGTTGAATCACATGCAGTTTCTGGTCCTACGAGCAAGAATTGTTTTCTGGTAAAGAAAGTCACTATTGCGCTCCCATTGCCATACACAGTGCAAAAAGCACTCGTGTCTGTTCCCAACAAGTACAGTGTATTGGACTGAAGAGGAGCTACTGTTCTTATCAGTTTCCTAAGCAGAGTTGAACTCGATATGGCCCGTTTGTGTAGAAATCACAGTTCTTTTGTTCTGAGCAAGCTCACTGTTTTTTCCCTATAGGAAACACAGTAGAGTAGAAGAGTGCTCTTTTCTCAAAAGAAGAGTGTGTTTCTTATAAGGCGAGCTAGTGTTTGTTTCCCAGTCCTAAATGGAGTTGAATCACATGCAGTTTCTGGTCCTACAAGCAAGAGTAGTTTTCTGGTAAGAAGAGTCACTATTGTGCTCCCATTTTCAAACACAGGGCAAATAGCACTGTCGTCTGTTCCCAGCATGTACAGTGTATTGGACTGAAGAGGATCTACTGTTCTTGTCTGTTTCCTAAGCAGAATTGAACTAGATATGGCCTTGTGTGTAGGAAGCACAGTTCTTTTGTTCTGATCAAGCTCACTGTTCGGACCCCATAGTAAACACGGTAGAGTAGATGAGTGCTCTTTTCTCAAAAGCAGAGTGTGTTTCTTGTAAGGTGAGCCAGCGTTTCTTTCTCAGTCCTAAATGGAGTTGAATCACATGTAGTTTGTGGTCCTATGAGCAAGAGTTGTTTTCTGGTAAGGAAAGTCACTATTGCCCTCCCATTGCCATACACAGTGCAAATAGCACTCGCGTCTGTTCCCAGCAAGTACAGTGTATTGGACTGAAGAGGAGCTACTGTTCTTGTCAGTTTCCTAAGCAGAGTTGAACTAGATATGGCCCGTGTTTGTAGGAAGCTTAGTTCTTTTGTTCTGAGCAAGCTCACTGTTCGGACCCCATAGGAAACACAGTAGAGTAGAAGAGTGCTCTTTTCTCAAAAGCTGAGTGTGTTTCTTGTAAGGCGAGCTACCATTTGTTTCCCAGTCCTATATGGAGTTGAGTCACATGCAGTTTCTGGTCCTACAAGCAAGAGTTGTTTTCTGGTAAGGAAAGTAACTATTGTGCTCCCATTGAAAATACAGAGTGCAAATAGCACTCGCATCTGTTCCCAGCAAGTACAGTGTAATGGACTGAAGAGGAGCTACTGTTCTTGTCAGTTTCCTAAGCAGAGTTGAACTAATTATGGCCCGTGTTTGTAGGAAGCATAGTTCTTTTGTTCTGAGCAAGCTCACATTTCGGACACCATAGGAAACACAGTAGAGTAGAAGAGTGCCCTTTTCTCAAAAGCAGAGTGGGTTTCTTGTAGGGCGAGCTAGTGTTTGTTTCTCAGTCCTAAATGGAGTTGAATCACATGCAGTTTCTGGTCCTATGAGCAAGAGTTGTTTTCTGGTAAGGAAAGTCACTATTGCCCTCCCATTGCCATACATAGTGCAAAAAGCAATTGCGTCTGTTCCCAAAAGTACAGTGTATTGGACTGAAGAGGAGCTACTGTTCTTGTCAGTTTCCTAAGCAGAGTTTAACTAGATATGGCCCGTGTTTGTAGGAAGCATAGTTCTTTTGTTCTGAGCAAGCTCACGTTTCAGACCCCATAGGAAACACAGTTGAGTAGAAGAGTGCTGTTTTCTCAAAAGCAGAGTGTGTTTCTTGTAAGGCGAGCTAGCGATTGTTTCCCAGTCCTAAATGGAGTTGAATCACATGCAGTTTCTTGTCCTACGAGCAAGAGTTGTTTTCTGGTAAGAAGAGTCACTATTTTGCTCCCATTGCCATACACAGTGCAAAAAGCAATTGCGTCTGTTCCCAGCAAGTACAGTCTATTGGACTGAAGAGGAGCTACTGTTCTTGTCAGTTTCCTAAGCAGAGTTGAACTAGATATGGCCCGTGTTTGTAGGAAGCATAGTTCTTTTGTTCTGAGCAAGCTCACTGTTCGGACCCCATAGGAAACACAGTAGAGTAGAAGAGTGCTCTTTTCTCAAAAGCGGAGTGTGTTTCTTGTAAGGCGCGCTACCGTTTGTTTCCCAGTCCTATATGGAGTTGAGTCACATGCAGTTTCTGGTCCTACAAGCAAGAGTTGTTTTCTGGTAAGGAAAGTCACTGTTGCCCACCCATTGCCACACACATTGCAAATAGCACTCGCGTCTGTTACCAGCAAGTACAGTGTAATGGACTGAAGAGGAGCTACTGTTCTTGTAAGTTTCCTAAGGAGAGTTGAACTAATTATGGCCCGTGTTTGTAGGGAGCATAGTTCTTTTGTTCTGAGCAAGCTCACGTTTCGGACCCCATAGGAAACACAGTAGAGTAGAAGAGTGCCCTTTTCTCAAAAGCAGAGTTTGTTTCTTGTAAGGCAAGCTAGCGAATGTTTCCCAGTCATAAATGGAGTTGAATCACATGCAGTTTCTGGTCCTACGAGCAAGAGTTGTTTTCTGGTAAGAAGAGTCACTATTTTGCTCCCATTGCCATACACAGTGCAAAAAGCAATTGCGTTTGTTCCCAGCAAGTACAGTGTATTGGACTGAAGGGGAGCTACTGTTCTTATCAGTTTCCTAAGCAGAGTTTAACTAGATATGGCCCGTGTGTGTAGGAATCACAGTTCTTTTTTTCTGAGCAAGCTCACTGTTCTTTCCCTATAGGAAACACAGTAGAGTAGAAGAGTGCTCTTTTTTCAAAAGCAGAGTGTGTTTCTTGTAAGGCGAGCTAGTGTTTGTTTCCCAGTCCTAAATGGAGTTGAATCACATGCAGTTTCTGGTCCTACGAGCAAGAATTGTTTTCTGATAAAGAAAGTCACTATTGTGCTCCCATTGCCATACACAGTGCAAATAGCACTCGCGTCTGTTCCCAGCAAGTACAGTGTATTGGACTGAAGAGGAGCTACTGTTCTTATCAGTTTCCTAAGAAGAGTTGAGCTCAATATGGCCCGTTTGTGTAGGAATCACAGTTCTTTTGTTCTGAGCAAGCTCACTGTTCTTTCCCTATAGGAAACACAGTAGAGTAGAAGAGTGCTCTTTTCTCAAAAGCAGAGTGTGTTTCTTGTAAGGCGAGCTAGTGTTTGTTTCTCAGTCCTAAATGGAGTTGAATCACATGCAGTTTCTGGTCCTATGAGCAAGAGTTGTTTTCTGGTAAGGAAAGTCACTATTGCGCTCCCATTGCCATACAGAGTGCAAATAGCACTCGCGTTTGTTCCCAGCAAGTACAGTGTATTGGACTGAAGGGAAGCTACTGTTCTTATCAGTTTCCTAAGCAGAGTTGAACTAGATATGGCCCGTGTGTGTAAGAATCACAGTTCTTTTGTTCTGAGCAAGCTCACTGTTCTTTCCCTATAGGAAACACAGTAGAGTAGAAGAGTGCTCTTTTTTCAAAAGCAGAGTGTGTTTCTTGTAAGGCGAGCTAGTGTTTGTTTCTCAGTCCTAAATGGAGTTGAATCACATGCAGTTTCTGGTCCTACGAGCAAGAATTGTTTTCTGGTAAAGAAAGTCACTATTGCGCTCCCATTGCCATACACAGTGCAAATAGCACTCGTGTCAGTTCCCAGCAAGTACAGTGTATTTGACTGAAGAGGAGCTACTGTTCTTATCAGTTTCCTAAGCACAGTTGAACTCGATATGCCCCGTTTGTGTAGGAATCACAGTTCTTTTGTTCTGAGCAAGCTCACTGTTCTTTCCCTATAGGAAACACAGAAGAGTAGAAGAGTGCTCTTTTCTCAAAAGCAGAGTGTGTTTCTTGTAAGGCGAGCTAGTGTTTGTTTCCCAGTCCTAAATGGAGTTGAATCACATGCAGTTTCTGGTCCTACAAGCAAGAGTAGTTTTCTGGTAAGAAGAGTCACTATTGTGCTCCCATTTTCAAACACAGGGCAAATAGCACTGGCGTCTGTTCCCAGCATGTACAGTGTATTGGACTGAAGAGGATCTACTGTTCTTGTCTGTTTCATAAGCAGAATTGAACTAGATATGGCCGTGTGT
>NW_026736055.1:0-86229 GCF_949786415.1 Peromyscus eremicus
GGCATATCTAGTTCAACTCTGCTTAGGAAACTGACCAGAACAGTAGCTTCTCTTCAGTCCAATACACTGTACTTGCTGGGAACAGACGCGAGTGCTATTTGCACTGTGTATGGCAATGGGAGCGCAATAGTGACTCTTCTAAGCAGAAAACAACTCTTGCTCGTAGGACCAGAAACTGCATGGGATTCAACTCCGTTTAGGACTGGGAAACAAACGCTAGCTCGCCTTGCAAGAAACACACTCTGCTTTTGAGAAAACAGCACTCTTCTACTCTCCTGTGTTTCCTATAGGGCCAGAACAGTGAGCTTGCTCAGAACAAAAGAACTGTGCTTCCTACACACACGGGGCATATCTAGTTCAACTCTGCTTAGGAAACTGACAAGAACAGTAGCTTCTCTTCAGTCCAATACACTGTACTTGCTGGGAACAGACGCGAGTGCTATTTGCACTGTGTATGGCAATGGGAGCGCAATAGTGACTCTTCTTAGCAGAAAACAACTCTGCTCGTAGGACCACAAACTGCATGGGATTCAACTCCGTTTAGGACTGGGAAACAAACGCTAGCTCGCCTTGCAAGAAACACACTCTGCTTTTGAGAAAACAGCACTCTTCTACTCTCCTGTGTTTCCCTATAGGGCCAGAACAGTGAGCTTGCTCAGATCAAAAAACTGTGCTTCCTACACACACGGGGCATATCTAGTTCAACTCTGCTTAGGAAACTGACCAGAACAGTAGCTTCTCTTCAGTCCAATACACTGTACTTGCTGGGAACAGACGCGAGTGCTATTTGCACTGTGTATGGCAATGGAGCGCAATAGTGACTCTTCTTAGCAGAAAACAACTCTTGCTCGTAGGACCACAAACTGCATGGGATTCAACTCCGTTTAGGACTGGGAAACAAACGCTAGCTCGCCTTGCAAGAAACACACTCTGCTTTTGAGAAAACAGCACTCTTCTACTCTCCTGTGTTTCCTATAGGGCCAGAACAGTGAGCTTGCTCAGAACAAAAGAACTGTGCTTCCTACACACACGGGGCATATCTAGTTCAACTCTGCTTAGGAAACTGACCAGAACAGTAGCTTCTCTTCAGTCCAATACACTGTACTTGCTGGGAACAGACGCGAGTGCTATTTGCACTGTGTATGGCAATGGGAGCGCAATAGTGACTCTTCTTAGCAGAAAACAACTCTTGCTCGTAGGACCAGAAACTGCATGGGATTCAACTCCGTTTAGGACTGGGAAACAAACGCTAGCTCGCCTTGCAAGAAACACACTCTGCTTTTGAGAAAACAGCACTCTTCTACTCTCCTGTGTTTCCTATAGGGCCAGAACAGTGAGCTTGCTCAGAACAAAACAACTGTGCTTCCTACACACACGGGGCATATCTAGTTCAACTCTGCTTAGGAAACTGACCAGAACAGTAGCTTCTCTTCAGTCCAATACACTGTACTTGCTGGGAACAGACGCGAGTGCTATTTGCACTGTGTATGGCAATGGGAGCGCAATAGTGACTCTTCTAAGCAGAAAACAACTCTTGCTCGTAGGACCAGAAACTGCATGGGATTCAACTCCGTTTAGGACTGGGAAACAAACGCTAGCTCGCCTTGCAAGAAACACACTCTGCTTTTGAGAAAACAGCACTCTTCTACTCTCCTGTGTTTCCTATAGGGCCAGAACAGTGAGCTTGCTCAGAACAAAAGAACTGTGCTTCCTACACAAACGGGGCATATCTAGTTCAACTCTGCTTAGGAAACTGACAAGAACAGTAGCTTCTCTTCAGTCCAATACACTGTACTTGCTGGGAACAGACGCGAGTGCTATTTGCACTGTGTATGGCAATGGGAGCGCAATAGTGACTCTTCTTAGCAGAAAACAACTCTTGCTCGTAGGACCAGAAACTGCATGGGATTCAACTCCGTTTAGGACTGGGAAACAAACGCTAGCTCGCCTTGCAAGAAACACACTCTGCTTTTGAGAAAACAGCACTCTTCTACTCTCCTGTGTTTCCTATAGGGCCAGAACAGTGAGCTTGCTCAGAACAAAAAAACTGTGCTTCCTACACACACGGGGCATATCTAGTTCAACTCTGCTTAGGAAACTGACCAGAACAGTAGCTTCTCTTCAGTCCAATACACTGTACTTGCTGGGAACAGACGCGAGTGCTATTTGCACAGTGTATGGCAATGGGAGCGCAATAGTGACTCTTCTTAGCAGAAAACAACTCTTGCTCGTAGGACCAGAAACTGCATGGGATTCAACTCCGTTTAGGACTGGGAAACAAACGCTAGCTCGCCTTGCAAGAAACACACTCTGCTTTTGAGAAAACAGCACTCTTCTACTCTCCTGTGTTTCCTATAGGGCCAGAACAGTGAGCTTGCTCAGAACAAAAGAACTGTGCTTCCTACACACACGGGGCATATCTAGTTCAACTCTGCTTAGGAAACTGACCAGAACAGTAGCTTCTCTTCAGTCCAATACACTGTACTTGCTGGGAACAGACGCGAGTGCTATTTGCACTGTGTATGGCAATGGGAGCGCAATAGTGACTCTTCTTAGCAGAAAACAACTCTTGCTCGTAGGACCACAAACTGCATGGGATTCAACTCCGTTTAGGACTGGGAAACAAACGCTAGCTCGCCTTGCAAGAAACACACTCTGCTTTTGAGAAAACAGCACTCTTCTACTCTCCTGTGTTTCCTATAGGGCCAGAACAGTGAGCTTGCTCAGAACAAAAGAACTGTGCTTCCTACACACACGGGGCATATCTAGTTCAACTCTGCTTAGGAAACTGACCAGAACAGTAGCTTCTCTTCAGTCCAATACACTGTACTTGCTGGGAACAGACGCGAGTGCTATTTGCACTGTGTATGGCAATGGGAGCGCAATAGTGACTCTTCTTAGCAGAAAACAACTCTTGCTCGTAGGACCAGAAACTGCATGGGATTCAACTCCGTTTAGGACTGGGAAACAAACGCAAGCTCGCCTTGCAAGAAACACACTCTGCTTTTGAGAAAACAGCACTCTTCTACACTCCTGTGTTTCCTATCGGGCCAGAAAAGTGAGCTTGCTCAGAACAAAAGAACTGTGCTTCCTACACACACGGGGCATATCTAGTTCAACTCTGCTTAGGAAACTGACCAGAACAGTAGCTTCTCTTCAGTCCAATACACTGTACTTGCTGGGAACAGACGCGAGTGCTATTTGCACTGTGTATGGCAATGGGAGCGCAATAGTGACTCTTCTTAGCAGAAAACAACTCTTGCTCGTAGGACCAGAATCTGCATGGGATTCAACTCCGTTTAGGACTGGGAAACAAACGCTAGCTCGCCTTGAAAGAAACACACTCTGCTTTTGAGAAAACAGCACTCTTCTACTCTCCTGTGTTTCCTATAGGGCCAGAACAGTGAGCTTGCTCAGAACAAAAGAACTGTGCTTCCTACACACACGGGGCATATCTAGTTCAACTCTGCTTAGGAAACTGACCAGAACAGTAGCTTCTCTTCAGTCCAATACACTGTACTTGCTGGGAACAGACGCGAGTGCTATTTGCACTGTGTATGGCAATGGGAGCGCAATAGTGACTCTTCTTAGCAGAAAACAACTCTTGCTCGTAGGACCAGAATCTGCATGGGATTCAACTCCGTTTAGGACTGGGAAACAAACGCTAGCTCGCCTTGCAAGAAACACACTCTGCTTTTGAGAAAACAGCACTCTTCTACTCTCCTGTGTTTCCTATAGGGCCAGAACAGTGAGCTTGCTCAGAACAAAACAACTGTGCTTCCTACACACACGGGGCATATCTAGTTCAACTCTGCTTAGGAAACTGACCAGAACAGTAGCTTCTCTTCAGTCCAATACACTGTACTTGCTGGGAACAGACGCGAGTGCTATTTGCACTGTGTATGGCAATGGGAGCGCAATAGTGACTCTTCTAAGCAGAAAACAACTCTTGCTCGTAGGACCAGAAACTGCATGGGATTCAACTCCGTTTAGGACTGGGAAACAAACGCTAGCTCGCCTTGCAAGAAACACACTCTGCTTTTGAGAAAACAGCACTCTTCTACTCTCCTGTGTTTCCTATAGGGCCAGAACAGTGAGCTTGCTCAGAACAAAAGAACTGTGCTTCCTACACAAACGGGGCATATCTAGTTCAACTCTGCTTAGGAAACTGACAAGAACAGTAGCTTCTCTTCAGTCCAATACACTGTACTTGCTGGGAACAGACGCGAGTGCTATTTGCACTGTGTATGGCAATGGGAGCGCAATAGTGACTCTTCTTAGCAGAAAACAACTCTTGCTCGTAGGACCAGAAACTGCATGGGATTCAACTCCGTTTAGGACTGGGAAACAAACGCTAGCTCGCCTTGCAAGAAACACACTCTGCTTTTGAGAAAACAGCACTCTCTCTACTCTCCTGTGTTTCCTATAGGGCCAGAACAGTGAGCTTGCTCAGAACAAAAAAACTGTGCTTCCTACACACACGGGGCATATCTAGTTCAACTCTGCTTAGGAAACTGACCAGAACAGTAGCTTCTCTTCAGTCCAATACACTGTACTTGCTGGGAACAGACGCGAGTGCTATTTGCACAGTGTATGGCAATGGGAGCGCAATAGTGACTCTTCTTAGCAGAAAACAACTCTTGCTCGTAGGACCAGAAACTGCATGGGATTCAACTCCGTTTAGGACTGGGAAACAAACGCTAGCTCGCCTTGCAAGAAACACACTCTGCTTTTGAGAAAACAGCACTCTTCTACTCTCCTGTGTTTCCTATAGGGCCAGAACAGTGAGCTTGCTCAGAACAAAAGAACTGTGCTTCCTACACACACGGGGCATATCTAGTTCAACTCTGCTTAGGAAACTGACCAGAACAGTAGCTTCTCTTCAGTCCAATACACTGTACTTGCTGGGAACAGACGCGAGTGCTATTTGCACTGTGTATGGCAATGGGAGCGGAATAGTGACTCTTCTTAGCAGAAAACAACTCTTGCTCGTAGGACCAGAAACTGCATGGGATTCAACTCCGTTTAGGACTGGGAAACAAACGCTAGCTCGCCTTGCAAGAAACACACTCTGCTTTTGAGAAAACAGCACTCTTCTACTATCCTGTGTTTCCTATAGGGCCAGAACAGTGAGCTTGCTCAGAACAAAAAAACTGTGCTTCCTACACACACGGGGCATATCTAGTTCAACTCTGCTTAGGAAACTGACCAGAACAGTAGCTTCTCTTCAGTCCAATACACTGTACTTGCTGGGAACAGACGCGAGTGCTATTTGCACTGTGTATGGCAATGGGAGCGCAATAGTGACTCTTCTAGCAGAAAACAGCTCTTGCTCGTAGGACCAGAAACTGCATGGGATTCAACTCCGTTTAGGACTGGGAAACAAACGCTAGCTCGCCTTGCAAGAAACACACTCTGCTTTTGAGAAAACAGCACTCTTCTACTCTCCTGTGTTTCCTATAGGGCCAGAACAGTGAGCTTGCTCAGAACAAAAGAACTGTGCTTCCTATACACACGGGGCATATCTAGTTCAACTCTGCTTAGGAAACTGACCAGAACAGTAGCTTCTCTTCAGTCCAATACACTGTACTTGCTGGGAACAGACGCGAGTGCTATTTGCACTGTGTATGGCAATGGGAGCGCAATAGTGACTCTTCTTAGCAGAAAACAACTCTTGCTCGTAGGACCAGAAACTGCATGGGATTCAACTCCGTTTAGGACTGGGAAACAAACGCTAGCTCGCCTTGCAAGAAACACACTCTGCTTTTGAGAAAACAGCACTCCTACTCTCCTGTGTTTCCTATAGGGCCAGAACAGTGAGCTTGCTCAGAACAAAAGAACTGTGCTTCCTACACACACGGGGCATATCTAGTTCAACTCTGCTTAGGAAACTGACAAGAACAGTAGCTTCTCTTCAGTCCAATACACTGTACTTGCTGGGAACAGACGCGAGTGCTATTTGCACTGTGTATGGCAATGGGAGCGCAATAGTGACTCTTCTTAGCAGAAAACAACTCTTGCTCATAGGACCAGAAACTGCATGGGATTCAACTCCGTTTAGGACTGGGAAACAAACGCTAGCTCGCCTTGCAAGAAACACACTCTGCTTTTGAGAAAACAGCACTCTTCTACTCTCCTGTGTTTCCTATAGGGCCAGAACAGTGAGCTTGCTCAGAACAAAAGAACTGTGCTTCCTACACACACGGGGCATATCTAGTTCAACTCTGCTTAGGAAACTGACCAGAACAGTAGCTTCTCTTCAGTCCAATACACTGTACTTGCTGGGAACAGACGCGAGTGATATTTGCACTGTGTATGGCAATGGGAGCGCAATAGTGACTCTTCTTAGCAGAAAACAACTCTTGCTCGTAGGACCACAAACTGCATGGGATTCAACTCCGTTTAGGACTGGGAAACAAACGCTAGCTCGCCTTGCAAGAAACACACTCTGCTTTTGAGAAAACAGCACTCTTCTACTCTCCTGTGTTTCCTATAGGGCCAGAACAGTGAGCTTGCTCAGAACCAAAGAACTGTGCTTCCTACACACACGGGGCATATCTAGTTCAACTCTGCTTAGGAAACTGACAAGAACAGTAGCTTCTCTTCAGTCCAATACACTGTACTTGCTGGGAACAGACGCGAGTGCTATTTGCACTGTGTATGGCAATGGGAACGCAATAGTGACTCTTCTTAGCAGAAAACAATTCTTGCTCGTAGGACCAGAAACTGCATGGGATTCTACTCCGTTTAGGACTGGGAAACAAACGCTAGCTCGCCTTGCAAGAAACACACTCTGCTTTTGAGAAAACAGCACTCTTCTACTCTCCTGTGTTTCCTATAGGGCCAGAACAGTGAGCTTGCTCAGAACAAAAGAACTGTGCTTCCTACACACACGGGGCATATCTAGTTCAACTCTGCTTAGGAAACTGACCAGAACAGTAGCTTCTCTTCAGTCCAATACACTGTACTTGCTGGGAACAGACGCGAGTGCTATTTGTACTGTGTATGGCAATGGGAGCGCAATAGTGACTCTTCTTAGCAGAAAACAACTCTTGCTCGTAGGACCAGAAACTGCATGGGATTCAACTCCGTTTAGGACTGGGAAACAAACGCTAGCTCGCCTTGCAAGAAACACACTCTGCTTTTGAGAAAACAGCACTCTTCTACTCTCCTGTGTTTCCTATAGGGCCAGAACAGTGAGCTTGCTCAGAACAAAAGAACTGTGCTTCCTACACACACGGGGCATATCTAGTTCAACTCTGCTTAGGAAACTGACCAGAACAGTAGCTTCTCTTCAGTCCAATACACTGTACTTGCTGGGAACAGACGCGAGTGCTATTTGCACTGTGTATGGCAATGGGAGCGCAATAGTGACTCTTCTTAGCAGAAAACAACTCTTGCTCGTAGGACCACAAACTGCATGGGATTCAACTCCGTTTAGGACTGGGAAACAAACGCTAGCTCGCCTTGCAAGAAACACACTCTGCTTTTGAGAAAACAGCACTCTTCTACTCTCCTGTGTTTCCTATAGGGCCAGAACAGTGAGCTTGCTCAGAACAAAAGAACTGTGCTTCCTACACACACGGGGCATATCTAGTTCAACTCTGCTTAGGAAACTGACCAGAACAGTAGCTTCTCTTCAGTCCAATACACTGTACTTGCTGGGAACAGACGCGAGTGCTATTTGCACTGTGTATGGCAATGGGAGCGCAATAGTGACTCTTCTTAGCAGAAAACAACTCTTGCTCGTAGGACCAGAAACTGCATGGGATTCAACTCCGTTTAGGACTGGGAAACAAACGCAAGCTCGCCTTGCAAGAAACACACTCTGCTTTTGAGAAAACAGCACTCTTCTACACTCCTGTGTTTCCTATCGGGCCAGAAAAGTGAGCTTGCTCAGAACAAAAGAACTGTGCTTCCTACACACACGGGGCATATCTAGTTCAACTCTGCTTAGGAAACTGACCAGAACAGTAGCTTCTCTTCAGTCCAATACACTGTACTTGCTGGGAACAGACGCGAGTGCTATTTGCACTGTGTATGGCAATGGGAGCGCAATAGTGACTCTTCTTAGCAGAAAACAACTCTTGCTCGTAGGACCAGAATCTGCATGGGATTCAACTCCGTTTAGGACTGGGAAACAAACGCTAGCTCGCCTTGAAAGAAACACACTCTGCTTTTGAGAAAACAGCACTCTTCTACTCTCCTGTGTTTCCTATAGGGCCAGAACAGTGAGCTTGCTCAGAACAAAAGAACTGTGCTTCCTACACACACGGGGCATATCTAGTTCAACTCTGCTTAGGAAACTGACCAGAACAGTAGCTTCTCTTCAGTCCAATACACTGTACTTGCTGGGAACAGACGCGAGTGCTATTTGCACTGTGTATGGCAATGGGAGCGCAATAGTGACTCTTCTTAGCAGAAAACAACTCTTGCTCGTAGGACCAGAATCTGCATGGGATTCAACTCCGTTTAGGACTGGGAAACAAACGCTAGCTCGCCTTGCAAGAAACACACTCTGCTTTTGAGAAAACAGCACTCTTCTACTCTCCTGTGTTTCCTATAGGGCCAGAACAGTGAGCTTGCTCAGAACAAAACAACTGTGCTTCCTACACACACGGGGCATATCTAGTTCAACTCTGCTTAGGAAACTGACCAGAACAGTAGCTTCTCTTCAGTCCAATACACTGTACTTGCTGGGAACAGACGCGAGTGCTATTTGCACTGTGTATGGCAATGGGAGCGCAATAGTGACTCTTCTAAGCAGAAAACAACTCTTGCTCGTAGGACCAGAAACTGCATGGGATTCAACTCCGTTTAGGACTGGGAAACAAACGCTAGCTCGCCTTGCAAGAAACACACTCTGCTTTTGAGAAAACAGCACTCTTCTACTCTCCTGTGTTTCCTATAGGGCCAGAACAGTGAGCTTGCTCAGAACAAAAGAACTGTGCTTCCTACACAAACGGGGCATATCTAGTTCAACTCTGCTTAGGAAACTGACAAGAACAGTAGCTTCTCTTCAGTCCAATACACTGTACTTGCTGGGAACAGACGCGAGTGCTATTTGCACTGTGTATGGCAATGGGAGCGCAATAGTGACTCTTCTTAGCAGAAAACAACTCTTGCTCGTAGGACCAGAAACTGCATGGGATTCAACTCCGTTTAGGACTGGGAAACAAACGCTAGCTCGCCTTGCAAGAAACACACTCTGCTTTTGAGAAAACAGCACTCTTCTACTCTCCTGTGTTTCCTATAGGGCCAGAACAGTGAGCTTGCTCAGAACAAAAAAACTGTGCTTCCTACACACACGGGGCATATCTAGTTCAACTCTGCTTAGGAAACTGACCAGAACAGTAGCTTCTCTTCAGTCCAATACACTGTACTTGCTGGGAACAGACGCGAGTGCTATTTGCACAGTGTATGGCAATGGGAGCGCAATAGTGACTCTTCTTAGCAGAAAACAACTCTTGCTCGTAGGACCAGAAACTGCATGGGATTCAACTCCGTTTAGGACTGGGAAACAAACGCTAGCTCGCCTTGCAAGAAACACACTCTGCTTTTGAGAAAACAGCACTCTTCTACTCTCCTGTGTTTCCTATAGGGCCAGAACAGTGAGCTTGCTCAGAACAAAAGAACTGTGCTTCCTACACACACGGGGCATATCTAGTTCAACTCTGCTTAGGAAACTGACCAGAACAGTAGCTTCTCTTCAGTCCAATACACTGTACTTGCTGGGAACAGACGCGAGTGCTATTTGCACTGTGTATGGCAATGGGAGCGGAATAGTGACTCTTCTTAGCAGAAAACAACTCTTGCTCGTAGGACCAGAAACTGCATGGGATTCAACTCCGTTTAGGACTGGGAAACAAACGCTAGCTCGCCTTGCAAGAAACACACTCTGCTTTTGAGAAAACAGCACTCTTCTACTATCCTGTGTTTCCTATAGGGCCAGAACAGTGAGCTTGCTCAGAACAAAAAAACTGTGCTTCCTACACACACGGGGCATATCTAGTTCAACTCTGCTTAGGAAACTGACCAGAACAGTAGCTTCTCTTCAGTCCAATACACTGTACTTGCTGGGAACAGACGCGAGTGCTATTTGCACTGTGTATGGCAATGGGAGCGCAATAGTGACTCTTCTAGCAGAAAACAGCTCTTGCTCGTAGGACCAGAAACTGCATGGGATTCAACTCCGTTTAGGACTGGGAAACAAACGCTAGCTCGCCTTGCAAGAAACACACTCTGCTTTTGAGAAAACAGCACTCTTCTACTCTCCTGTGTTTCCTATAGGGCCAGAACAGTGAGCTTGCTCAGAACAAAAGAACTGTGCTTCCTATACACACGGGGCATATCTAGTTCAACTCTGCTTAGGAAACTGACCAGAACAGTAGCTTCTCTTCAGTCCAATACACTGTACTTGCTGGGAACAGACGCGAGTGCTATTTGCACTGTGTATGGCAATGGGAGCGCAATAGTGACTCTTCTTAGCAGAAAACAACTCTTGCTCGTAGGACCAGAAACTGCATGGGATTCAACTCCGTTTAGGACTGGGAAACAAACGCTAGCTCGCCTTGCAAGAAACACACTCTGCTTTTGAGAAAACAGCACTCCTACTCTCCTGTGTTTCCTATAGGGCCAGAACAGTGAGCTTGCTCAGAACAAAAGAACTGTGCTTCCTACACACACGGGGCATATCTAGTTCAACTCTGCTTAGGAAACTGACAAGAACAGTAGCTTCTCTTCAGTCCAATACACTGTACTTGCTGGGAACAGACGCGAGTGCTATTTGCACTGTGTATGGCAATGGGAGCGCAATAGTGACTCTTCTTAGCAGAAAACAACTCTTGCTCATAGGACCAGAAACTGCATGGGATTCAACTCCGTTTAGGACTGGGAAACAAACGCTAGCTCGCCTTGCAAGAAACACACTCTGCTTTTGAGAAAACAGCACTCTTCTACTCTCCTGTGTTTCCTATAGGGCCAGAACAGTGAGCTTGCTCAGAACAAAAGAACTGTGCTTCCTACACACACGGGGCATATCTAGTTCAACTCTGCTTAGGAAACTGACCAGAACAGTAGCTTCTCTTCAGTCCAATACACTGTACTTGCTGGGAACAGACGCGAGTGATATTTGCACTGTGTATGGCAATGGGAGCGCAATAGTGACTCTTCTTAGCAGAAAACAACTCTTGCTCGTAGGACCACAAACTGCATGGGATTCAACTCCGTTTAGGACTGGGAAACAAACGCTAGCTCGCCTTGCAAGAAACACACTCTGCTTTTGAGAAAACAGCACTCTTCTACTCTCCTGTGTTTCCTATAGGGCCAGAACAGTGAGCTTGCTCAGAACCAAAGAACTGTGCTTCCTACACACACGGGGCATATCTAGTTCAACTCTGCTTAGGAAACTGACAAGAACAGTAGCTTCTCTTCAGTCCAATACACTGTACTTGCTGGGAACAGACGCGAGTGCTATTTGCACTGTGTATGGCAATGGGAACGCAATAGTGACTCTTCTTAGCAGAAAACAATTCTTGCTCGTAGGACCAGAAACTGCATGGGATTCTACTCCGTTTAGGACTGGGAAACAAACGCTAGCTCGCCTTGCAAGAAACACACTCTGCTTTTGAGAAAACAGCACTCTTCTACTCTCCTGTGTTTCCTATAGGGCCAGAACAGTGAGCTTGCTCAGAACAAAAGAACTGTGCTTCCTACACACACGGGGCATATCTAGTTCAACTCTGCTTAGGAAACTGACCAGAACAGTAGCTTCTCTTCAGTCCAATACACTGTACTTGCTGGGAACAGACGCGAGTGCTATTTGTACTGTGTATGGCAATGGGAGCGCAATAGTGACTCTTCTTAGCAGAAAACAACTCTTGCTCGTAGGACCAGAAACTGCATGGGATTCAACTCCGTTTAGGACTGGGAAACAAACGCTAGCTCGCCTTGCAAGAAACACACTCTGCTTTTGAGAAAACAGCACTCTTCTACTCTCCTGTGTTTCCTATAGGGCCAGAACAGTGAGCTTGCTCAGAACAAAAGAACTGTGCTTCCTACACACACGGGGCATATCTAGTTCAACTCTGCTTAGGAATCTGACAAGAACAGTAGCTTCTCTTCAGTCCAATACACTGTACTTGCTGGGAACAGACGCGAGTGCTATTTGCACTGTGTATGGCAATGGGAGCGCAATAGTGACTCTTCTTAGCAGAAAACAACTCTTGCTCGTAGGACCAGAAACTGCATGGGATTCAACTCCGTTTAGGACTGGGAAACAAACGCTAGCTCGCCTTGCAAGAAACACACTCTGCTTTTGAGAAAAGAGCACTCTTCTACTCTCCTGTGTTTCCTATAGGGCCAGAACAGTGAGCTTGCTCAGAACAAAAGAACTGTGCTTCCTACACACACGGGGCATATCTAGTTCAACTCTGCTTAGGAAACTGACCAGAACAGTAGCTTCTCTTCAGTCCAATACACTGTACTTGCTGGGAACAGACGCGAGTGCTATTTGCACTGTGTATGGCAATGGGAGCGCAATAGTGACTCTTCTTAGCAGAAAACAACTCTTGCTCGTAGGACCACAAACTGCATGGGATTCAACTCCGTTTAGGACTGGGAAACAAACGCTAGCTCGCCTTGCAAGAAACACACTCTGCTTTTGAGAAAACAGCACTCTTCTACTCTCCTGTGTTTCCTATAGGGCCAGAACAGTGAGCTTGCTCAGAACCAAAGAACTGTGCTTCCTACACACACGGGGCATATCTAGTTCAACTCTGCTTAGGAAACTGACCAGAACAGTAGCTTCTCTTCAGTCCAATACACTGTACTTGCTGGGAACAGACGCGAGTGCTATTTGTACTGTGTATGGCAATGGGAGAGCAATAGTGACTCTTCTTAGCAGAAAACAACTCTTGCTCGTAGGACCACAAACTGCATGGGATTCAACTCCGTTTAGGACTGGGAAACAAACGCTAGCTCGCCTTGCAAGAAACACACTCTGCTTTTGAGAAAACAGCACTCTTCTACTCTCCTGTGTTTCCTATAGGGCCAGAACAGTGAGCTTGCTCAGAACAAAAGAACTGTGCTTCCTACACACACGGGGCATATCTAGTTCAACTCTGCTTAGGAAACTGACCAGAACAGTAGCTTCTCTTCAGTCCAATACACTGTACTTGCTGGGAACAGACGCGAGTGATATTTGCACTGTGTATGGCAATGGGAGCGCAATAGTGACTCTTCTTAGCAGAAAACAACTCTTGCTCGTAGGACCACAAACTGCATGGGATTCAACTCCGTTTAGGACTGGGAAACAAACGCTAGCTCGCCTTGCAAGAAACACACTCTGCTTTTGAGAAAACAGCACTCTTCTACTCTCCTGTGTTTCCTATAGGGCCAGAACAGTGAGCTTGCTCAGAACAAAAAAACTGTGCTTCCTACACACACGGGGCATATCTAGTTCAACTCTGCTTAGGAAACTGACCAGAACAGTAGCTTCTCTTCAGTCCAATACACTGTACTTGCTGGGAACAGACGCGAGTGCTATTTGCACTGTGTATGGCAATGGGAGCGCAATAGTGACTCTTCTTAGCAGAAAACAACTCTTGCTCGTAGGACCAGAAACTGCATGGGATTCAACTCCGTTTAGGACTGGGAAACAAACGCTAGCTCGCCTTGCAAGAAACACACTCTGCTTTTGAGAAAACAGCACTCTTCTACTCTCCTGTGTTTCCTATAGGGCCAGAACAGTGAGCTTGCTCAGAACCAAAGAACTGTACTTCCTACACACACGGGGCATATCTAGTTCAACTCTGCTTAGGAAACTGACCAGAACAGTAGCTTCTCTTCAGTCCAATACACTGTACTTGCTGGGAACAGACGCGAGTGCTATTTGCACTGTGTATGGCAATGGGAGCACAATAGTGACTCTTCTTAGGAGAAAACAACTCTTGCTCGTAGGACCAGAAACTGCATGGGATTCAACTCCGTTTAGGACTGGGAAACAAACGCTAGCTCGCCTTGCAAGAAACACACTCTGCTTTTGAGAAAACAGCACTCTTCTACTCTCCTGTGTTTCCTATAGGGCCAGAACAGTGAGCTTGCTCAGAACAAAAGAACTGTGCTTCCTACACACACGGGGCATATCTAGTTCAACTCTGCTTAGGAAACTGACCAGAACAGTAGCTTCTCTTCAGTCCAATACACTGTACTTGCTGGGAACAGACGCGAGTGCTATTTGCACTGTGTATGGCAATGGGAGCGCAATAGTGACTCTTCTTAGCAGAAAACAACTCTTGCTCGTAGGACCAGAATCTGCATGGGATTCAACTCCATTTAGGACTGGGAAACAAACGCTAGCTCGCCTTGCAAGAAACACACTCTGCTTTTGAGAAAACAGCACTCTTCTACTCTCCTGTGTTTCCTATAGGGCCAGAACAGTGAGCTTGCTCAGAACAAAAGAACTGTGCTTCCTACACACACGGGGCATATCTAGTTCAACTCTGCTTAGGAAACTGACCAGAACAGTAGCTTCTCTTCAGTCCAATACACTGTACTTGCTGGGAACAGACGCGAGTGCTATTTGCACTGTGTATGGCAATGGGAGCGCAATAGTGACTCTTCTAAGCGGAAAACAACTCTTGCTCGTAGGACCAGAAACTGCATGGGATTCAACTCCGTTTAGGACTGGGAAACAAACGCTAGCTCGCCTTGCAAGAAACACACTCTGCTTTTGAGAAAACAGCACTCTTCTACTCTCCTGTGTTTCCTATAGGGCCAGAACAGTGAGCTTGCTCAGAACAAAGGAACTGTGCTTCCTACACACACGGGGCATATCTAGTTCAACTCTGCTTAGGAAACTGACAAGAAGAGTAGCTTCTCTTCAGTCCAATACACTGTACTTGCTGGGAACAGACGTGAGTGCTATTTGCACTGTGTATGGCAATGGGAGCGCAATAGTGACTCTTCTTAGCAGAAAACAACTCTTGCTCGTAGGACCAGAAACTGCATGGGATTCAACTCCGTTTAGGACTGGGAAACAAACGCCAGCTCGCCTTGCAAGAAACACACTCTGCTTTTGAGAAAACAGCACTCTTCTACTCTCCTGTGTTTCCTATAGGGCCAGAACAGTGAGCTTGCTCAGAACAAAAGAACTGTGCTTCCTACACACACGGGGCATATCTAGTTCAACTCTGCTTAGGAAACTGACCAGAACAGTAGCTTCTCTTCAGTCCAATACACTGTACTTGCTGGGAACAGACGCGAGTGCTATTTGCACTGTGTATGGCAATGGGAGCGCAATAGTGACTCTTCTAGCAGAAAACAGCTCTTGCTCGTAGGACCAGAAACTGCATGGGATTCAACTCCGTTTAGGACTGGGAAACAAACGCTAGCTCGCCTTGCAAGAAACACACTCTGCTTTTGAGAAAACAGCACTCTTCTACTCTCCTGTGTTTCCTATAGGGCCAGAACAGTGAGCTTGCTCAGAACAAAAGAACTGTGCTTCCTATACACACGGGGCATATCTAGTTCAACTCTGCTTAGGAAACTGACCAGAACAGTAGCTTCTCTTCAGTCCAATACACTGTACTTGCTGGGAACAGACGCGAGTGCTATTTGCACTGTGTATGGCAATGGGAGCGCAATAGTGACTCTTCTTAGCAGAAAACAACTCTTGCTCGTAGGACCAGAAACTGCATGGGATTCAACTCCGTTTAGGACTGGGAAACAAACGCTAGCTCGCCTTGCAAGAAACACACTCTGCTTTTGAGAAAACAGCACTCCTACTCTCCTGTGTTTCCTATAGGGCCAGAACAGTGAGCTTGCTCAGAACAAAAGAACTGTGCTTCCTACACACACGGGGCATATCTAGTTCAACTCTGCTTAGGAAACTGACAAGAACAGTAGCTTCTCTTCAGTCCAATACACTGTACTTGCTGGGAACAGACGCGAGTGCTATTTGCACTGTGTATGGCAATGGGAGCGCAATAGTGACTCTTCTTAGCAGAAAACAACTCTTGCTCGTAGGACCAGAAACTGCATGGGATTCAACTCCGTTTAGGACTGGGAAACAAACGCTAGCTCGCCTTGCAAGAAACACACTCTGCTTTTGAGAAAACAGCACTCTTCTACTCTCCTGTGTTTCCTATAGGGCCAGAACAGTGAGCTTGCTCAGAACAAAAGAACTGTGCTTCCTACACACACGGGGCATATCTAGTTCAACTCTGCTTAGGAATCTGACCAGAACAGTAGCTTCTCTTCAGTCCAATACACTGTACTTGCTGGGAACAGACGCGAGTGCTATTTGCACTGTGTATGGCAATGGGAGCGCAATAGTGACTCTTCTTAGCAGAAAACAACTCTTGCTCGTAGGACCAGAAACTGCATGGGATTCAACTCCGTTTAGGACTGGGAAACAAACGCTAGCTCGCCTTGCAAGAAACACACTCTGCTTTTGAGAAAACAGCACTCTTCTACTCTCCTGTGTTTCCTATAGGGCCAGAACAGTGAGCTTGCTCAGAACCAAAGAACTGTGCTTCCTACACACACGGGGCATATCTAGTTCAACTCTGCTTAGGAAACTGACCAGAACAGTAGCTTCTCTTCAGTCCAATACACTGTACTTGCTGGGAACAGACGCGAGTGCTATTTGTACTGTGTATGGCAATGGGAGAGCAATAGTGACTCTTCTTAGCAGAAAACAACTCTTGCTCGTAGGACCACAAACTGCATGGGATTCAACTCCGTTTAGGACTGGGAAACAAACGCTAGCTCGCCTTGCAAGAAACACACTCTGCTTTTGAGAAAACAGCACTCTTCTACTCTCCTGTGTTTCCTATAGGGCCAGAACAGTGAGCTTGCTCA
This sequence comes from Peromyscus eremicus, assembly GCF_949786415.1. Lineage (NCBI taxonomy): Eukaryota > Metazoa > Chordata > Mammalia > Rodentia > Cricetidae > Peromyscus > Peromyscus eremicus. The sequence goes on from NW_026736055.1 coordinate 16,864, forward strand.
GAACAAAAGAACTGTGCTTCCTACACACACGGGGCATATCTAGTTCAACTCTGCTTAGGAAACTGACAAGAACAGTAGCTTCTCTTCAGTCCAATACACTGTACTTGCTGGGAACAGACGCGAGTGCTATTTGCACTGTGTATGGCAATGGGAGCGCAATAGTGACTCTTCTTAGCAGAAAACAACTCTTGCTCGTAGGACCAGAAACTGCATGGGATTCAACTCCGTTTAGGACTGGGAAACAAACGCTAGCTCGCCTTGCAAGAAACACACTCTGCTTTTGAGAAAACAGCACTCTTCTACTCTCCTGTGTTTCCTATAGGGCCAGAACAGTGAGCTTGCTCAGAACAAAAAAACTGTGCTTCCTACACACACGGGGCATATCTAGTTCAACTCTGCTTAGGAAACTGACCAGAACAGTAGCTTCTCTTCAGTCCAATACACTGTACTTGCTGGGAACAGACGCGAGTGCTATTTGCACTGTGTATGGCAATGGGAGCGCAATAGTGACTCTTCTTAGGAGAAAACAACTCTTGCTCGTAGGACCAGAAACTGCATGGGATTCAACTCCGTTTAGGACTGGGAAACAAACGCTAGCTCGCCTTGCAAGAAACACACTCTGCTTTTGAGAAAACAGCACTCTTCTACTCTCCTGTGTTTCCTATAGGGCCAGAACAGTGAGCTTGCTCAGAACAAAAGAACTGTGCTTCCTACACACACGGGGCATATCTAGTTCAACTCTGCTTAGGAAACTGACCAGAACAGTAGCTTCTCTTCAGTCCAATACACTGTACTTGCTGGGAACAGACGCGAGTGCTATTTGCACTGTGTATGGCAATGGGAGCGCAATAGTGACTCTTCTTAGCAGAAAACAACTCTTGCTCGTAGGACCAGAATCTGCATGGGATTCAACTCCATTTAGGACTGGGAAACAAACGCTAGCTCGCCTTGCAAGAAACACACTCTGCTTTTGAGAAAACAGCACTCTTCTACTCTCCTGTGTTTCCTATAGGGCCAGAACAGTGAGCTTGCTCAGAACAAAAGAACTGTGCTTCCTACACACACGGGGCATATCTAGTTCAACTCTGCTTAGGAAACTGACCAGAACAGTAGCTTCTCTTCAGTCCAATACACTGTACTTGCTGGGAACAGACGCGAGTGCTATTTGCACTGTGTATGGCAATGGGAGCGCAATAGTGACTCTTCTAAGCGGAAAACAACTCTTGCTCGTAGGACCAGAAACTGCATGGGATTCAACTCCGTTTAGGACTGGGAAACAAACGCTAGCTCGCCTTGCAAGAAACACACTCTGCTTTTGAGAAAACAGCACTCTTCTACTCTCCTGTGTTTCCTATAGGGCCAGAACAGTGAGCTTGCTCAGAACAAAGGAACTGTGCTTCCTACACACACGGGGCATATCTAGTTCAACTCTGCTTAGGAAACTGACAAGAAGAGTAGCTTCTCTTCAGTCCAATACACTGTACTTGCTGGGAACAGACGTGAGTGCTATTTGCACTGTGTATGGCAATGGGAGCGCAATAGTGACTCTTCTTAGCAGAAAACAACTCTTGCTCGTAGGACCAGAAACTGCATGGGATTCAACTCCGTTTAGGACTGGGAAACAAACGCCAGCTCGCCTTGCAAGAAACACACTCTGCTTTTGAGAAAACAGCACTCTTCTACTCTCCTGTGTTTCCTATAGGGCCAGAACAGTGAGCTTGCTCAGAACAAAAGAACTGTGCTTCCTACACACACGGGGCATATCTAGTTCAACTCTGCTTAGGAAACTGACCAGAACAGTAGCTTCTCTTCAGTCCAATACACTGTACTTGCTGGGAACAGACGCGAGTGCTATTTGCACTGTGTATGGCAATGGGAGCGCAATAGTGACTCTTCTAGCAGAAAACAGCTCTTGCTCGTAGGACCAGAAACTGCATGGGATTCAACTCCGTTTAGGACTGGGAAACAAACGCTAGCTCGCCTTGCAAGAAACACACTCTGCTTTTGAGAAAACAGCACTCTTCTACTCTCCTGTGTTTCCTATAGGGCCAGAACAGTGAGCTTGCTCAGAACAAAAGAACTGTGCTTCCTATACACACGGGGCATATCTAGTTCAACTCTGCTTAGGAAACTGACCAGAACAGTAGCTTCTCTTCAGTCCAATACACTGTACTTGCTGGGAACAGACGCGAGTGCTATTTGCACTGTGTATGGCAATGGGAGCGCAATAGTGACTCTTCTTAGCAGAAAACAACTCTTGCTCGTAGGACCAGAAACTGCATGGGATTCAACTCCGTTTAGGACTGGGAAACAAACGCTAGCTCGCCTTGCAAGAAACACACTCTGCTTTTGAGAAAACAGCACTCCTACTCTCCTGTGTTTCCTATAGGGCCAGAACAGTGAGCTTGCTCAGAACAAAAGAACTGTGCTTCCTACACACACGGGGCATATCTAGTTCAACTCTGCTTAGGAAACTGACAAGAACAGTAGCTTCTCTTCAGTCCAATACACTGTACTTGCTGGGAACAGACGCGAGTGCTATTTGCACTGTGTATGGCAATGGGAGCGCAATAGTGACTCTTCTTAGCAGAAAACAACTCTTGCTCGTAGGACCAGAAACTGCATGGGATTCAACTCCGTTTAGGACTGGGAAACAAACGCTAGCTCGCCTTGCAAGAAACACACTCTGCTTTTGAGAAAACAGCACTCTTCTACTCTCCTGTGTTTCCTATAGGGCCAGAACAGTGAGCTTGCTCAGAACAAAAGAACTGTGCTTCCTACACACACGGGGCATATCTAGTTCAACTCTGCTTAGGAAACTGACCAGAACAGTAGCTTCTCTTCAGTCCAATACACTGTACTTGCTGGGAACAGACGCGAGTGCTATTTGCACTGTGTATGGCAATGGGAGCGCAATAGTGACTCTTCTTAGCAGAAAACAACTCTTGCTCGTAGGACCACAAACTGCATGGGATTCAACTCCGTTTAGGACTGGGAAACAAACGCTAGCTCGCCTTGCAAGAAACACACTCTGCTTTTGAGAAAACAGCACTCTTCTACTCTCCTGTGTTTCCTATAGGGCCAGAACAGTGAGCTTGCTCAGAACCAAAGAACTGTGCTTCCTACACACACGGGGCATATCTAGTTCAACTCTGCTTAGGAAACTGACAAGAACAGTAGCTTCTCTTCAGTCCAATACACTGTACTTGCTGGGAACAGACGCGAGTGCTATTTGCACTGTGTATGGCAATGGGAGCGCAATAGTGACTCTTCTTAGCAGAAAACAATTCTTGCTCGTAGGACCAGAAACTGCATGGGATTCTACTCCGTTTAGGACTGGGAAACAAACGCTAGCTCGCCTTGCAAGAAACACACTCTGCTTTTGAGAAAACAGCACTCTTCTACTCTCCTGTGTTTCCTATAGGGCCAGAACAGTGAGCTTGCTCAGAACAAAAGAACTGTGCTTCCTACACACACGGGGCATATCTAGTTCAACTCTGCTTAGGAAACTGACCAGAACAGTAGCTTCTCTTCAGTCCAATACACTGTACTTGCTGGGAACAGACGCGAGTGCTATTTGTACTGTGTATGGCAATGGGAGCGCAATAGTGACTCTTCTTAGCAGAAAACAACTCTTGCTCGTAGGACCAGAAACTGCATGGGATTCAACTCCGTTTAGGACTGGGAAACAAACGCTAGCTCGCCTTGCAAGAAACACACTCTGCTTTTGAGAAAACAGCACTCTTCTACTCTCCTGTGTTTCCTATAGGGCCAGAACAGTGAGCTTGCTCAGAACAAAAGAACTGTGCTTCCTACACACACGGGGCATATCTAGTTCAACTCTGCTTAGGAATCTGACAAGAACAGTAGCTTCTCTTCAGTCCAATACACTGTACTTGCTGGGAACAGACGCGAGTGCTATTTGCACTGTGTATGGCAATGGGAGCGCAATAGTGACTCTTCTTAGCAGAAAACAACTCTTGCTCGTAGGACCAGAAACTGCATGGGATTCAACTCCGTTTAGGACTGGGAAACAAACGCTAGCTCGCCTTGCAAGAAACACACTCTGCTTTTGAGAAAAGAGCACTCTTCTACTCTCCTGTGTTTCCTATAGGGCCAGAACAGTGAGCTTGCTCAGAACCAAAGAACTGTGCTTCCTACACACACGGGGCATATCTAGTTCAACTCTGCTTAGGAAACTGACCAGAACAGTAGCTTCTCTTCAGTCCAATACACTGTACTTGCTGGGAACAGACGCGAGTGCTATTTGTACTGTGTATGGCAATGGGAGCGCAATAGTGACTCTTCTTAGCAGAAAACAACTCTTGCTCGTAGGACCACAAACTGCATGGGATTCAACTCCGTTTAGGACTGGGAAACAAACGCTAGCTCGCCTTGCAAGAAACACACTCTGCTTTTGAGAAAACAGCACTCTTCTACTCTCCTGTGTTTCCTATAGGGCCAGAACAGTGAGCTTGCTCAGAACCAAAGAACTGTGCTTCCTACACACACGGGGCATATCTAGTTCAACTCTGCTTAGGAAACTGACCAGAACAGTAGCTTCTCTTCAGTCCAATACACTGTACTTGCTGGGAACAGACGCGAGTGCTATTTGTACTGTGTATGGCAATGGGAGAGCAATAGTGACTCTTCTTAGCAGAAAACAACTCTTGCTCGTAGGACCAGAAACTGCATGGGATTCAACTCCGTTTAGGACTGGGAAACAAACGCTAGCTCGCCTTGCAAGAAACACACTCTGCTTTTGAGAAAACAGCACTCTTCTACTCTCCTGTGTTTCCTATAGGGCCAGAACAGTGAGCTTGCTCAGAACAAAAGAACTGTGCTTCCTACACACACGGGGCATATCTAGTTCAACTCTGCTTAGGAAACTGACAAGAACAGTAGCTTCTCTTCAGTCCAATACACTGTACTTGCTGGGAACAGACGCGAGTGCTATTTGCACTGTGTATGGCAATGGGAGCGCAATAGTGACTCTTCTTAGCAGAAAACAACTCTTGCTCGTAGGACCAGAAACTGCATGGGATTCAACTCCGTTTAGGACTGGGAAACAAACGCTAGCTCGCCTTGCAAGAAACACACTCTGCTTTTGAGAAAACAGCACTCTTCTACTCTCCTGTGTTTCCTATAGGGCCAGAACAGTGAGCTTGCTCAGAACAAAAAAACTGTGCTTCCTACACACACGGGGCATATCTAGTTCAACTCTGCTTAGGAAACTGACCAGAACAGTAGCTTCTCTTCAGTCCAATACACTGTACTTGCTGGGAACAGACGCGAGTGCTATTTGCACTGTGTATGGCAATGGGAGCGCAATAGTGACTCTTCTTAGCAGAAAACAACTCTTGCTCGTAGGACCAGAAACTGCATGGGATTCAACTCCGTTTAGGACTGGAAAACAAACGCTAGCTCGCCTTGCAAGAAACACACTCTGCTTTTGAGAAAACAGCACTCTTCTACTCTCCTGTGTTTCCTATAGGGCCAGAACAGTGAGCTTGCTCAGAACAAAAGAACTGTGCTTCCTACACACACGGGGCATATCTAGTTCAACTCTGCTTAGGAAACTGACCAGAACAGTAGCTTCTCTTCAGTCCAATACACTGTACTTGCTGGGAACAGACGCGAGTGCTATTTGCACTGTGTATGGCAATGGGAGCGCAATAGTGACTCTTCTTAGCAGAAAACAACTCTTGCTCGTAGGACCAGAATCTGCATGGGATTCAACTCCATTTAGGACTGGGAAACAAACGCTAGCTCGCCTTGCAAGAAACACACTCTGCTTTTGAGAAAACAGCACTCTTCTACTCTCCTGTGTTTCCTATAGGGACAGAACAGTGAGCTTGCTCAGAACAAAAGAACTGTGCTTCCTACACACGGGGCATATCTAGTTCAACTCTGCTTAGGAAACTGACCAGAACAGTAGCTTCTCTTCAGTCCAATACACTGTACTTGCTGGGAACAGACGCGAGTGCTATTTGCACTGTGTATGGCAATGGGAGCGCAATAGTGACTCTTCTTAGCAGAAAACAACTCTTGCTCGTAGGACCAGAAACTGCATGGGATTCAACTCCGTTTAGGACTGGGAAACAAACGCTAGCTCGCCTTGCAAGAAACACACTCTGCTTTTGAGAAAACAGCACTCTTCTACTCTCCTGTGTTTCCTATAGGGCCAGAACAGTGAGCTTGCTCAGAACAAAAGAACTGTGCTTCCTACACACACGGGGCATATCTAGTTCAACTCTGCTTAGGAAACTGACCAGAACAGTAGCTTCTCTTCATTCCAATACACTGTACTTGCTGGGAACAGACGCGAGTGCTATTTGCACTGTGTATGGCAATGGGAGCGCAATAGTGACTCTTCTTAGCAGAAAACAACTCTTGCTCGTAGGACCAGAAACTGCATGGGATTCAACTCCGTTTAGGACTGGGAAACAAACGCTAGCTCGCCTTGCAAGAAACACACTCTGCTTTTGAGAAAACAGCACTCTTCTACTCTCCTGTGTTTCCTATAGGGCCAGAACAGTGAGCTTGCTCAGAACAAAAGAACTGTGCTTCCTACACACACGGGGCATATCTAGTTCAACTCTGCTTAGGAAACTGACCAGAACAGTAGCTTCTCTTCAGTCCAATACACTGTACTTGCTGGGAACAGACGCGAGTGCTATTTGCACTGTGTATGGCAATGGGAGCGCAATAGTGACTCTTCTTAGCAGAAAACAACTCTTGCTCGTAGGACCAGAAACTGCATGGGATTCAACTCCGTTTAGGACTGGGAAACAAACGCTAGCTCGCCTTGCAAGAAACACACTCTGCTTTTGAGAAAACAGCACTCTTCTACTCTCCTGTGTTTCCTATAGGGCCAGAACAGTGAGCTTGCTCAGAACAAAAGAACTGTGCTTCCTACACACACGGGGCATATCTAGTTCAACTCTGCTTAGGAAACTGACCAGAACAGTAGCTTCTCTTCAGTCCAATACACTGTACTTGCTGGGAACAGACGCGAGTGCTATTTGCACTGTGTATGGCAATGGGAGCGCAATAGTGACTCTTCTTAGCAGAAAACAACTCTTGCTCGTAGGACCAGAATCTGCATGGGATTCAACTCCGTTTAGGACTGGGAAACAAACGCTAGCTCGCCTTGCAAGAAACACACTCTGCTTTTGAGAAAACAGCACTCTTCTACTCTCCTGTGTTTTCCTATAGGGCCAGAACAGTGAGCTTGCTCAGAACAAAAGAACTGTGCTTCCTACACACACGGGGCATATCTAGTTCAACTCTGCTTAGGAAACTGACCAGAACAGTAGCTTCTCTTCAGTCCAATACACTGTACTTGCTGGGAACAGACGCGAGTGCTATTTGCACTGTGTATGGCAATGGGAGCGCAATAGTGACTCTTCTTAGCAGAAAACAACTCTTGTACGTAGGACCAGAAACTGCATGGGATTCAACTCCGTTTAGGACTGGGAAACAAACGCTAGCTCGCCTTGCAAGAAACACACTCTGCTTTTGAGAAAACAGCACTCTTCTACTCTCCTGTGTTTCCTATAGGGCCAGAACAGTGAGCTTGCTCAGAACAAAAGAACTGTGCTTCCTATACACACGGGGCATATCTAGTTCAACTCTGCTTAGGAAACTGACCAGAACAGTAGCTTCTCTTCAGTCCAATACACTGTACTTGCTGGGAACAGACGCGAGTGCTATTTGCACTGTGTATGGCAATGGGAGCGCAATAGTGACTCTTCTTAGCAGAAAACAACTCTTGCTCGTAGGACCAGAAACTGCATGGGATTCAACTCCGTTTAGGACTGGGAAACAAACGCTAGCTCGCCTTGCAAGAAACACACTCTGCTTTTGAGAAAACAGCACTCTTCTACTCTCCTGTGTTTCCTATAGGGCCAGAACAGTGAGCTTGCTCAGAACAAAAGAACTGTGCTTCCTACACACACGGGGCATATCTAGTTCAACTCTGCTTAGGAAACTGACAAGAACAGTAGCTTCTCTTCAGTCCAATACACTGTACTTGCTGGAACAGACGCGAGTGCTATTTGCACTGTGTATGGCAATGGGAGCGCAATAGTGACTCTTCTTAGCAGAAAACAACTCTTGCTCGTAGGACCAGAAACTGCATGGGATTCAACTCCGTTTAGGACTGGGAAACAAACGCTAGCTCGCCTTGCAAGAAACACACTCTGCTTTTGAGAAAACAGCACTCTTCTACTCTCCTGTGTTTCCTATAGGGCCAGAACAGTGAGCTTGCTCAGAACAAAAGAACTGTGCTTCCTACACACACGGGGCATATCTAGTTCAACTCTGCTTAGGAAACTGACAAGAACAGTAGCTTCTCTTCAGTCCAATACACTGTACTTGCTGGGAACAGACGCGAGTGCTATTTGCACTGTGTATGGCAATGGGAGCGCAATAGTGACTCTTCTTAGCAGAAAACAACTCTTGCTCGTAGGACCAGAAACTGCATGGGATTCAACTCCGTTTAGGACTGGGAAACAAACGCTAGCTCGCCTTGCAAGAAACACACTCTGCTTTTGAGAAAACAGCACTCTTCTACTCTCCTGTGTTTCCTATAGGGCCAGAACAGTGAGCTTGCTCAGAACAAAAAAAACTGTGCTTCCTACACACACGGGGCATATCTAGTTCAACTCTGCTTAGGAAACTGACCAGAACAGTAGCTTCTCTTCAGTCCAATACACTGTACTTGCTGGGAACAGACGCGAGTGCTATTTGCACTGTGTATGGCAATGGGAGCGCAATAGTGACTCTTCTAAGCGGAAAACAACTCTTGCTCGTAGGACCAGAAACTGCATGGGATTCAACTCCGTTTAGGACTGGGAAACAAACGCTAGCTCGCCTTGCAAGAAACACACTCTGCTTTTGAGAAAACAGCACTCTTCTACTCTCCTGTGTTTCCTATAGGGCCAGAACAGTGAGCTTGCTCAGAACAAAGGAACTGTGCTTCCTACACACACGGGGCATATCTAGTTCAACTCTGCTTAGGAAACTGACAAGAAGAGTAGCTTCTCTTCAGTCCAATACACTGTACTTGCTGGGAACAGACGTGAGTGCTATTTGCACTGTGTATGGCAATGGGAGCGCAATAGTGACTCTTCTTAGCAGAAAACAACTCTTGCTCGTAGGACCAGAAACTGCATGGGATTCAACTCCGTTTAGGACTGGGAAACAAACGCCAGCTCGCCTTGCAAGAAACACACTCTGCTTTTGAGAAAACAGCACTCTTCTACTCTCCTGTGTTTCCTATAGGGCCAGAACAGTGAGCTTGCTCAGAACAAAAGAACTGTGCTTCCTACACACACGGGGCATATCTAGTTCAACTCTGCTTAGGAAACTGACCAGAACAGTAGCTTCTCTTCAGTCCAATACACTGTACTTGCTGGGAACAGACGCGAGTGCTATTTGCACTGTGTATGGCAATGGGAGCGCAATAGTGACTCTTCTAGCAGAAAACAGCTCTTGCTCGTAGGACCAGAAACTGCATGGGATTCAACTCCGTTTAGGACTGGGAAACAAACGCTAGCTCGCCTTGCAAGAAACACACTCTGCTTTTGAGAAAACAGCACTCTTCTACTCTCCTGTGTTTCCTATAGGGCCAGAACAGTGAGCTTGCTCAGAACAAAAGAACTGTGCTTCCTATACACACGGGGCATATCTAGTTCAACTCTGCTTAGGAAACTGACCAGAACAGTAGCTTCTCTTCAGTCCAATACACTGTACTTGCTGGGAACAGACGCGAGTGCTATTTGCACTGTGTATGGCAATGGGAGCGCAATAGTGACTCTTCTTAGCAGAAAACAACTCTTGCTCGTAGGACCAGAAACTGCATGGGATTCAACTCCGTTTAGGACTGGGAAACAAACGCTAGCTCGCCTTGCAAGAAACACACTCTGCTTTTGAGAAAACAGCACTCCTACTCTCCTGTGTTTCCTATAGGGCCAGAACAGTGAGCTTGCTCAGAACAAAAGAACTGTGCTTCCTACACACACGGGGCATATCTAGTTCAACTCTGCTTAGGAAACTGACAAGAACAGTAGCTTCTCTTCAGTCCAATACACTGTACTTGCTGGGAACAGACGCGAGTGCTATTTGCACTGTGTATGGCAATGGGAGCGCAATAGTGACTCTTCTTAGCAGAAAACAACTCTTGCTCGTAGGACCAGAAACTGCATGGGATTCAACTCCGTTTAGGACTGGGAAACAAACGCTAGCTCGCCTTGCAAGAAACACACTCTGCTTTTGAGAAAACAGCACTCTTCTACTCTCCTGTGTTTCCTATAGGGCCAGAACAGTGAGCTTGCTCAGAACAAAAGAACTGTGCTTCCTACACACACGGGGCATATCTAGTTCAACTCTGCTTAGGAAACTGACCAGAACAGTAGCTTCTCTTCAGTCCAATACACTGTACTTGCTGGGAACAGACGCGAGTGCTATTTGCACTGTGTATGGCAATGGGAGCGCAATAGTGACTCTTCTTAGCAGAAAACAACTCTTGCTCGTAGGACCACAAACTGCATGGGATTCAACTCCGTTTAGGACTGGGAAACAAACGCTAGCTCGCCTTGCAAGAAACAGACTCTGCTTTTGAGAAAACAGCACTCTTCTACTCTCCTGTGTTTCCTATAGGGCCAGAACAGTGAGCTTGCTCAGAACCAAAGAACTGTGCTTCCTACACACACGGGGCATATCTAGTTCAACTCTGCTTAGGAAACTGACAAGAACAGTAGCTTCTCTTCAGTCCAATACACTGTACTTGCTGGGAACAGACGCGAGTGCTATTTGCACTGTGTATGGCAATGGGAGCGCAATAGTGACTCTTCTTAGCAGAAAACAATTCTTGCTCGTAGGACCAGAAACTGCATGGGATTCTACTCCGTTTAGGACTGGGAAACAAACGCTAGCTCGCCTTGCAAGAAACACACTCTGCTTTTGAGAAAACAGCACTCTTCTACTCTCCTGTGTTTCCTATAGGGCCAGAACAGTGAGCTTGCTCAGAACAAAAGAACTGTGCTTCCTACACACACGGGGCATATCTAGTTCAACTCTGCTTAGGAAACTGACCAGAACAGTAGCTTCTCTTCAGTCCAATACACTGTACTTGCTGGGAACAGACGCGAGTGCTATTTGTACTGTGTATGGCAATGGGAGCGCAATAGTGACTCTTCTTAGCAGAAAACAACTCTTGCTCGTAGGACCAGAAACTGCATGGGATTCAACTCCGTTTAGGACTGGGAAACAAACGCTAGCTCGCCTTGCAAGAAACACACTCTGCTTTTGAGAAAACAGCACTCTTCTACTCTCCTGTGTTTCCTATAGGGCCAGAACAGTGAGCTTGCTCAGAACAAAAGAACTGTGCTTCCTACACACACGGGGCATATCTAGTTCAACTCTGCTTAGGAATCTGACAAGAACAGTAGCTTCTCTTCAGTCCAATACACTGTACTTGCTGGGAACAGACGCGAGTGCTATTTGCACTGTGTATGGCAATGGGAGCGCAATAGTGACTCTTCTTAGCAGAAAACAACTCTTGCTCGTAGGACCAGAAACTGCATGGGATTCAACTCCGTTTAGGACTGGGAAACAAACGCTAGCTCGCCTTGCAAGAAACACACTCTGCTTTTGAGAAAAGAGCACTCTTCTACTCTCCTGTGTTTCCTATAGGGCCAGAACAGTGAGCTTGCTCAGAACCAAAGAACTGTGCTTCCTACACACACGGGGCATATCTAGTTCAACTCTGCTTAGGAAACTGACCAGAACAGTAGCTTCTCTTCAGTCCAATACACTGTACTTGCTGGGAACAGACGCGAGTGCTATTTGTACTGTGTATGGCAATGGGAGCGCAATAGTGACTCTTCTTAGCAGAAAACAACTCTTGCTCGTAGGACCACAAACTGCATGGGATTCAACTCCGTTTAGGACTGGGAAACAAACGCTAGCTCGCCTTGCAAGAAACACACTCTGCTTTTGAGAAAACAGCACTCTTCTACTCTCCTGTGTTTCCTATAGGGCCAGAACAGTGAGCTTGCTCAGAACCAAAGAACTGTGCTTCCTACACACACGGGGCATATCTAGTTCAACTCTGCTTAGGAAACTGACCAGAACAGTAGCTTCTCTTCAGTCCAATACACTGTACTTGCTGGGAACAGACGCGAGTGCTATTTGTACTGTGTATGGCAATGGGAGAGCAATAGTGACTCTTCTTAGCAGAAAACAACTCTTGCTCGTAGGACCACAAACTGCATGGGATTCAACTCCGTTTAGGACTGGGAAACAAACGCTAGCTCGCCTTGCAAGAAACACACTCTGCTTTTGAGAAAACAGCACTCTTCTACTCTCCTGTGTTTCCTATAGGGCCAGAACAGTGAGCTTGCTCAGAACAAAAGAACTGTGCTTCCTACACACACGGGGCATATCTAGTTCAACTCTGCTTAGGAAACTGACAAGAACAGTAGCTTCTCTTCAGTCCAATACACTGTACTTGCTGGGAACAGACGCGAGTGCTATTTGCACTGTGTATGGCAATGGGAGCGCAATAGTGACTCTTCTTAGCAGAAAACAACTCTTGCTCGTAGGACCAGAAACTGCATGGGATTCAACTCCGTTTAGGACTGGGAAACAAACGCTAGCTCGCCTTGCAAGAAACACACTCTGCTTTTGAGAAAACAGCACTCTTCTACTCTCCTGTGTTTCCTATAGGGCCAGAACAGTGAGCTTGCTCAGAACAAAAAAACTGTGCTTCCTACACACACGGGGCATATCTAGTTCAACTCTGCTTAGGAAACTGACCAGAACAGTAGCTTCTCTTCAGTCCAATACACTGTACTTGCTGGGAACAGACGCGAGTGCTATTTGCACTGTGTATGGCAATGGGAGCGCAATAGTGACTCTTCTTAGCAGAAAACAACTCTTGCTCGTAGGACCAGAAACTGCATGGGATTCAACTCCGTTTAGGACTGGAAAACAAACGCTAGCTCGCCTTGCAAGAAACACACTCTGCTTTTGAGAAAACAGCACTCTTCTACTCTCCTGTGTTTCCTATAGGGCCAGAACAGTGAGCTTGCTCAGAACAAAAGAACTGTGCTTCCTACACACACGGGGCATATCTAGTTCAACTCTGCTTAGGAAACTGACCAGAACAGTAGCTTCTCTTCAGTCCAATACACTGTACTTGCTGGGAACAGACGCGAGTGCTATTTGCACTGTGTATGGCAATGGGAGCGCAATAGTGACTCTTCTTAGCAGAAAACAACTCTTGCTCGTAGGACCAGAATCTGCATGGGATTCAACTCCATTTAGGACTGGGAAACAAACGCTAGCTCGCCTTGCAAGAAACACACTCTGCTTTTGAGAAAACAGCACTCTTCTACTCTCCTGTGTTTCCTATAGGGACAGAACAGTGAGCTTGCTCAGAACAAAAGAACTGTGCTTCCTACACACGGGGCATATCTAGTTCAACTCTGCTTAGGAAACTGACCAGAACAGTAGCTTCTCTTCAGTCCAATACACTGTACTTGCTGGGAACAGACGCGAGTGCTATTTGCACTGTGTATGGCAATGGGAGCGCAATAGTGACTCTTCTTAGCAGAAAACAACTCTTGCTCGTAGGACCAGAAACTGCATGGGATTCAACTCCGTTTAGGACTGGGAAACAAACGCTAGCTCGCCTTGCAAGAAACACACTCTGCTTTTGAGAAAACAGCACTCTTCTACTCTCCTGTGTTTCCTATAGGGCCAGAACAGTGAGCTTGCTCAGAACAAAAGAACTGTGCTTCCTACACACACGGGGCATATCTAGTTCAACTCTGCTTAGGAAACTGACCAGAACAGTAGCTTCTCTTCATTCCAATACACTGTACTTGCTGGGAACAGACGCGAGTGCTATTTGCACTGTGTATGGCAATGGGAGCGCAATAGTGACTCTTCTTAGCAGAAAACAACTCTTGCTCGTAGGACCAGAAACTGCATGGGATTCAACTCCGTTTAGGACTGGGAAACAAACGCTAGCTCGCCTTGCAAGAAACACACTCTGCTTTTGAGAAAACAGCACTCTTCTACTCTCCTGTGTTTCCTATAGGGCCAGAACAGTGAGCTTGCTCAGAACAAAAGAACTGTGCTTCCTACACACACGGGGCATATCTAGTTCAACTCTGCTTAGGAAACTGACCAGAACAGTAGCTTCTCTTCAGTCCAATACACTGTACTTGCTGGGAACAGACGCGAGTGCTATTTGCACTGTGTATGGCAATGGGAGCGCAATAGTGACTCTTCTTAGCAGAAAACAACTCTTGCTCGTAGGACCAGAAACTGCATGGGATTCAACTCCGTTTAGGACTGGGAAACAAACGCTAGCTCGCCTTGCAAGAAACACACTCTGCTTTTGAGAAAACAGCACTCTTCTACTCTCCTGTGTTTCCTATAGGGCCAGAACAGTGAGCTTGCTCAGAACAAAAGAACTGTGCTTCCTACACACACGGGGCATATCTAGTTCAACTCTGCTTAGGAAACTGACCAGAACAGTAGCTTCTCTTCAGTCCAATACACTGTACTTGCTGGGAACAGACGCGAGTGCTATTTGCACTGTGTATGGCAATGGGAGCGCAATAGTGACTCTTCTTAGCAGAAAACAACTCTTGCTCGTAGGACCAGAATCTGCATGGGATTCAACTCCGTTTAGGACTGGGAAACAAACGCTAGCTCGCCTTGCAAGAAACACACTCTGCTTTTGAGAAAACAGCACTCTTCTACTCTCCTGTGTTTCCTATAGGGCCAGAACAGTGAGCTTGCTCAGAACAAAAGAACTGTGCTTCCTACACACACGGGGCATATCTAGTTCAACTCTGCTTAGGAAACTGACCAGAACAGTAGCTTCTCTTCAGTCCAATACACTGTACTTGCTGGGAACAGACGCGAGTGCTATTTGCACTGTGTATGGCAATGGGAGCGCAATAGTGACTCTTCTTAGCAGAAAACAACTCTTGTACGTAGGACCAGAAACTGCATGGGATTCAACTCCGTTTAGGACTGGGAAACAAACGCTAGCTCGCCTTGCAAGAAACACACTCTGCTTTTGAGAAAACAGCACTCTTCTACTCTCCTGTGTTTCCTATAGGGCCAGAACAGTGAGCTTGCTCAGAACAAAAAAACTGTGCTTCCTACACACACGGGGCATATCTAGTTCAACTCTGCTTAGGAAACTGACCAGAACAGTAGCTTCTCTTCAGTCCAATACACTGTACTTGCTGGGAACAGACGCGAGTGCTATTTGCACTGTGTATGGCAATGGGAGCGCAATAGTGACTCTTCTAGCAGAAAACAGCTCTTGCTCGTAGGACCAGAAACTGCATGGGATTCAACTCCGTTTAGGACTGGGAAACAAACGCTAGCTCGCCTTGCAAGAAACACACTCTGCTTTTGAGAAAACAGCACTCTTCTACTCTCCTGTGTTTCCTATAGGGCCAGAACAGTGAGCTTGCTCAGAACAAAAGAACTGTGCTTCCTATACACACGGGGCATATCTAGTTCAACTCTGCTTAGGAAACTGACCAGAACAGTAGCTTCTCTTCAGTCCAATACACTGTACTTGCTGGGAACAGACGCGAGTGCTATTTGCACTGTGTATGGCAATGGGAGCGCAATAGTGACTCTTCTTAGCAGAAAACAACTCTTGCTCGTAGGACCAGAAACTGCATGGGATTCAACTCCGTTTAGGACTGGGAAACAAACGCTAGCTCGCCTTGCAAGAAACACACTCTGCTTTTGAGAAAACAGCACTCTTCTACTCTCCTGTGTTTCCTATAGGGCCAGAACAGTGAGCTTGCTCAGAACAAAAGAACTGTGCTTCCTACACACACGGGGCATATCTAGTTCAACTCTGCTTAGGAAACTGACAAGAACAGTAGCTTCTCTTCAGTCCAATACACTGTACTTGCTGGGAACAGACGCGAGTGCTATTTGCACTGTGTATGGCAATGGGAGCGCAATAGTGACTCTTCTTAGCAGAAAACAACTCTTGCTCGTAGGACCAGAAACTGCATGGGATTCAACTCCGTTTAGGACTGGGAAACAAACGCTAGCTCGCCTTGCAAGAAACACACTCTGCTTTTGAGAAAACAGCACTCTTCTACTCTCCTGTGTTTCCTATAGGGCCAGAACAGTGAGCTTGCTCAGAACAAAAGAACTGTGCTTCCTACACACACGGGGCATATCTAGTTCAACTCTGCTTAGGAAACTGACAAGAACAGTAGCTTCTCTTCAGTCCAATACACTGTACTTGCTGGGAACAGACGCGAGTGCTATTTGCACTGTGTATGGCAATGGGAGCGCAATAGTGACTCTTCTTAGCAGAAAACAACTCTTGCTCGTAGGACCAGAAACTGCATGGGATTCAACTCCGTTTAGGACTGGGAAACAAACGCTAGCTCGCCTTGCAAGAAACACACTCTGCTTTTGAGAAAACAGCACTCTTCTACTCTCCTGTGTTTCCTATAGGGCCAGAACAGTGAGCTTGCTCAGAACAAAAAAACTGTGCTTCCTACACACACGGGGCATATCTAGTTCAACTCTGCTTAGGAAACTGACCAGAACAGTAGCTTCTCTTCAGTCCAATACACTGTACTTGCTGGGAACAGACGCGAGTGCTATTTGCACTGTGTATGGCAATGGGAGCGCAATAGTGACTCTTCTTAGCAGAAAACAACTCTTGCTCGTAGGACCAGAAACTGCATGGGATTCAACTCCGTTTAGGACTGGGAAACAAACGCTAGCTCGCCTTGCAAGAAACACACTCTGCTTTTGAGAAAACAGCACTCTTCTACTCTCCTGTGTTTCCTATAGGGCCAGAACAGTGAGCTTGCTCAGAACAAAAGAACTGTGCTTCCTACACACACGGGGCATATCTAGTTCAACTCTGCTTAGGAAACTGACCAGAACAGTAGCTTCTCTTCAGTCCAATACACTGTACTTGCTGGGAACAGACGCGAGTGCTATTTGCACTGTGTATGGCAATGGGAGCGCAATAGTGACTCTTCTTAGCAGAAAACAACTCTTGCTCGTAGGACCAGAAACTGCATGGGATTCAACTCCGTTTAGGACTGGGAAACAAACGCTAGCTCGCCTTGCAAGAAACACACTCTGCTTTTGAGAAAACAGCACTCTTCTACTCTCCTGTGTTTCCTATAGGGCCAGAACAGTGAGCTTGCTCAGAACAAAAGAACTGTGCTTCCTACACACACGGGGCATATCTAGTTCAACTCTGCTTAGGAAACTGACCAGAACAGTAGCTTCTCTTCAGTCCAATACACTGTACTTGCTGGGAACAGACGCGAGTGCTATTTGCACTGTGTATGGCAATGGGAGCGCAATAGTGACTCTTCTTAGCAGAAAACAACTCTTGCTCGTAGGACCAGAAACTGCATGGGATTCAACTCCATTTAGGACTGGGAAACAAACGCTAGCTCGCCTTGCAAGAAACACACTCTGCTTTTGAGAAAACAGCACTCTTCTACTCTCCTGTGTTTCCTATAGGGCCAGAACAGTGAGCTTGCTCAGAACCAAAGAACTGTGCTTCCTACACACACGGGGCATATCTAGTTCAACTCTGCTTAGGAAACTGACCAGAACAGTAGCTTCTCTTCAGTCCAATACACTGTACTTGCTGGGAACAGACGCGAGTGCTATTTGCACTGTGTATGGCAATGGGAGCGCAATAGTGACTCTTCTTAGCAGAAAACAACTCTTGCTCGTAGGACCAGAAACTGCATGGGATTCAACTCCGTTTAGGACTGGGAAACAAACGCTAGCTCGCCTTGCAAGAAACACACTCTGCTTTTGAGAAAACAGCACTCTTCTACTCTCCTGTGTTTCCTATAGGGCCAGAACAGTGAGCTTGCTCAGAACAAAACAACTGTGCTTCCTACACACACGGGGCATATCTAGTTCAACTCTGCTTAGGAAACTGACCAGAACAGTAGCTTCTCTTCAGTCCAATACACTGTACTTGCTAGGAACAGACGCGAGTGCTATTTGCACAGTGTATGGCAATGGGAGCGCAATAGTGACTCTTCTTAGCAGAAAACAACTCTTGCTCGTAGGACCAGAAACTGCATGGGATTCAACTCCGTTTAGGACTGGGAAACAAACGCTAGCTCGCCTTGCAAGAAACACACTCTGCTTTTGAGAAAACAGCACTCTTCTACTCTCCTGTGTTTCCTATAGGGCCAGAACAGTGAGCTTGCTCAGAACAAAAGAACTGTGCTTCCTACACACACGGGGCATATCTAGTTCAACTCTGCTTAGGAAACTGACCAGAACAGTAGCTTCTCTTCAGTCCAATACACTGTACTTGCTGGGAACAGACGCGAGTGCTATTTGCACTGTGTATGGCAATGGGAGCGCAATAGTGACTCTTCTTAGCAGAAAACAACTCTTGCTCGTAGGACCAGAATCTGCATGGGATTCAACTCCGTTTAGGACTGGGAAACAAACGCTTGCTCGCCTTGCAAGAAACACACTCTGCTTTTGAGAAAACAGCACTCTTCTACTCTCCTGTGTTTCCTATAGGGCCAGAACAGTGAGCTTGCTCAGAACAAAAGAACTGTGCTTCCTACACACACGGGGCATATCTAGTTCAACTCTGCTTAGGAAACTGACCAGAACAGTAGCTTCTCTTCAGTCCAATACACTGTACTTGCTGGGAACAGACGCGAGTGCTATTTGCACTGTGTATGGCAATGGGAGCGCAATAGTGACTCTTCTTAGCAGAAAACAACTCTTGCTCGTAGGACCAGAAACTGCATGGGATTCAACTCCGTTTAGGACTGGGAAACAAACGCTAGCTCGCCTTGCAAGAAACACACTCTGCTTTTGAGAAAACAGCACTCTTCTACTCTCCTGTGTTTCCTATAGGGCCAGAACAGTGAGCTTGCTCAGAACAAAAAAACTGTGCTTCCTACACACACGGGGCATATCTAGTTCAACTCTGCTTAGGAAACTGACCAGAACAGTAGCTTCTCTTCAGTCCAATACACTGTACTTGCTGGGAACAGACGCGAGTGCTATTTGCACTGTGTATGGCAATGGGAGCGCAATAGTGACTCTTCTTAGCAGAAAACAACTCTTGCTCGTAGGACCAGAAACTGCATGGGATTCAACTCCGTTTAGGACTGGGAAACAAACGCTAGCTCGCCTTGCAAGAAACACACTCTGCTTTTGAGAAAACAGCACTCTTCTACTCTCCTGTGTTTCCTATAGGGCCAGAACAGTGAGCTTGCTCAGAACCAAAGAACTGTGCTTCCTACACACACGGGGCATATCTAGTTCAACTCTGCTTAGGAAACTGACCAGAACAGTAGCTTCTCTTCAGTCCAATACACTGTACTTGCTGGGAACAGACGCGAGTGCTATTTGCACTGTGTATGGCAATGGGAGCGCAATAGTGACTCTTCTTAGCAGAAAACAACTCATGCTCGTAGGACCAGAAACTGCATGGGATTCAACTCCGTTTAGGACTGGGAAACAAACACTAGCTCGCCTTGCAAGAAACACACTCTGCTTTTGAGAAAACAGCACTCTTCTACTCTCCTGTGTTTCCTATAGGGCCAGAACAGTGAGCTTGCTCAGAACAAAAGAACTGTGCTTCCTACACACACGGGGCATATCAAGTTCAACTCTGCTTAGGAAACTGACCAGAACAGTAGCTTCTCTTCAGTCCAATACACTGTACTTGCTGGGAACAGACGCGAGTGCTACTTGCACTGTGTATGGCAATGGGAGCGCAATAGTGACTCTTCTTAGCAGAAAACAACTCTTGCTCGTAGGACCAGAATCTGCATGGGATTCAACTCCATTTAGGACTGGGAAACAAACGCTAGCTCGCCTTGCAAGAAACACACTCTGCTTTTGAGAAAACAGCACTCTTCTACTCTCCTGTGTTTCCTATAGGGCCAGAACAGTGAGCTTGCTCAGAACAAAAGAACTGTGCTTCCTACACACACGGGGCATATCTAGTTCAACTCTGCTTAGGAAACTGACAAGAACAGTAGCTTCTCTTCAGTCCAATACACTGTACTTGCTGGGAACAGACGCGAGTGCTATTTGCACTGTGTATGGCAATGGGAGCGCAATAGTGACTCTTCTTAGCAGAAAACAACTCTTGCTCGTAGGACCAGAAACTGCATGGGATTCAACTCCGTTTAGGACTGGGAAACAAACGCTAGCTCGCCTTGCAAGAAACACACTCTGCTTTTGAGAAAACAGCACTCTTCTACTCTCCTGTGTTTCCTATAGGGCCAGAACAGTGAGCTTGCTCAGAACCAAAGAACTGTGCTTCCTACACACACGGGGCATATCTAGTTCAACTCTGCTTAGGAAACTGACCAGAACAGTAGCTTCTCTTCAGTCCAATACACTGTACTTGCTGGGAACAGACGCGAGTGCTATTTGCACTGTGTATGGCAATGGGAGCGCAATAGTGACTCTTCTTAGCAGAAAACAACTCTTGCTCGTAGGACCAGAAACTGCATGGGATTCAACTCCGTTTAGGACTGGGAAACAAACGCTAGCTCGCCTTGCAAGAAACACACTCTGCTTTTGAGAAAACAGCACTCTTCTACTCTCCTGTGTTTCCTATAGGGCCAGAACAGTGAGCTTGCTCAGAACAAAAGAACTGTGCTTCCTACACACACGGGGCATATCTAGTTCAACTCTGCTTAGGAAACTGACCAGAACAGTTGCTTCTCTTCAGTCCAATACACTGTACTTGCTGGGAACAGACGCGAGTGCTATTTGCACTGTGTATGGCAATGGGAGCGCAATAGTGACTCTTCTTAGCAGAAAACAACTCTTGCTCGTAGGAGCAGAAACTGCATGGGATTCAACTCCGTTTAGGACTGGGAAACAAACGCTAGCTCGCCTTGCAAGAAACACACTCTGCTTTTGAGAAAACAGCACTCTTCTACTCTCCTGTGTTTCCTATAGGGCCAGAACAGTGAGCTTGCTCAGAACAAAAGAACTGTGCTTCCTACACACACGGGGCATATCTAGTTCAACTCTGCTTAGGAAACTGACCAGAACAGTAGCTTCTCTTCAGTCCAATACACTGTACTTGCTGGGAACAGACGCGAGTGCTATTTGCACTGTGTATGGCAATGGGAGCGCAATAGTGACTCTTCTTAGCAGAAAACAACTCTTGCTCGTAGGACCAGAATCTGCATGGGATTCAACTCCATTTAGGACTGGGAAACAAACGCTAGCTCGCCTTGCAAGAAACACACTCTGCTTTTGAGAAAACAGCACTCTTCTACTCTCCTGTGTTTCCTATAGGGCCAGAACAGTGAGCTTGCTCAGAACAAAACAACTGTGCTTCCTACACACACGGGGCATATCTAGTTCAACTCTGCTTAGGAAACTGACCAGAACAGTAGCTTCTCTTCAGTCCAATACACTGTACTTGCTGGGAACAGACGCGAGTGCTATTTGCACTGTGTATGGCAATGGGAGCGCAATAGTGACTCTTCTAAGCAGAAAACAACTCTTGCTCGTAGGACCAGAAACTGCATGGGATTCAACTCCGTTTAGGACTGGGAAACAAACGCTAGCTCGCCTTGCAAGAAACACACTCTGCTTTTGAGAAAACAGCACTCTTCTACTCTCCTGTGTTTCCTATAAGGCCAGAACAGTGAGCTTGCTCAGAACAAAAGAACTGTGCTTCCTACACACACGGGGCATATCTAGTTCAACTCTGCTTAGGAAACTGACAAGAACAGTAGCTTCTCTTCAGTCCAATACACTGTACTTGCTGGGAACAGACGCGAGTGCTATTTGCACTGTGTATGGCAATGGGAGCGCAATAGTGACTCTTCTTAGCAGAAAACAACTCTTGCTCGTAGGACCAGAAACTGCATGGGATTCAACTCCGTTTAGGACTGGGAAACAAACGCTAGCTCGCCTTGCAAGAAACACACTCTGCTTTTGAGAAAACAGCACTCTTCTACTCTCCTGTGTTTCCTATAGGGCCAGAACAGTGAGCTTGCTCAGAACAAAAAACTGTGCTTCCTACACACACGGGGCATATCTAGTTCAACTCTGCTTAGGAAACTGACCAGAACAGTAGCTTCTCTTCAGTCCAATACACTGTACTTGCTGGGAACAGACGCGAGTGCTATTTGCACTGTGTATGGCAATGGGAGCGCAATAGTGACTCTTCTTAGCAGAAAACAACTCTTGCTCGTAGGACCAGAAACTGCATGGGATTCAACTCCGTTTAGGACTGGGAAACAAACGCTAGCTCGCCTTGCAAGAAACACACTCTGCTTTTGAGAAAACAGCACTCTTCTACTCTCCTGTGTTTCCTATAGGGCCAGAACAGTGAGCTTGCTCAGAACAAAAGAACTGTGCTTCCTACACACACGGGGCAATCTAGTTCAACTCTGCTTAGGAAACTGACCAGAACAGTAGCTTCTCTTCAGTCCAATACACTGTACTTGCTGGGAACAGACGCGAGTGCTATTTGCACTGTGTATGGCAATGGGAGCGCAATAGTGACTCTTCTTAGCAGAAAACAACTCTTGCTCGTAGGACCAGAAACTGCATGGGATTCAACTCCGTTTAGGACTGGGAAACAAACGCTAGCTCGCCTTGCAAGAAACACACTCTGCTTTTGAGAAAACAGCACTCTTCTACTCTCCTGTGTTTCCTATAGGGCCAGAACAGTGAGCTTGCTCAGAACAAAAAAACTGTGCTTCCTACACACACGGGGCATATCTAGTTCAACTCTGCTTAGGAAACTGACCAGAACAGTAGCTTCTCTTCAGTCCAATACACTGTACTTGCTGGGAACAGACGCGAGTGCTATTTGCACTGTGTATGGCAATGGGAGCGCAATAGTGACTCTTCTAAGCAGAAAACAACTCTTGCTCGTAGGACCAGAAACTGCATGGGATTCAACTCCGTTTAGGACTGGGAAACAAACGCTAGCTCGCCTTGCAAGAAACACACTCTGCTTTTGAGAAAACAGCACTCTTCTACTCTCCTGTGTTTCCTATAGGGCCAGAACAGTGAGCTTGCTCAGAACAAAAGAACTGTGCTTCCTACACACACGGGGCATATCTAGTTCAACTCTGCTTAGGAAACTGACAAGAACAGTAGCTTCTCTTCAGTCCAATACACTGTACTTGCTGGGAACAGACGCGAGTGCTATTTGCACTGTGTATGGCAATGGGAGCGCAATAGTGACTCTTCTTAGCAGAAAACAACTCTTGCTCGTAGGACCAGAAACTGCATGGGATTCAACTCCGTTTAGGACTGGGAAACAAACGCTAGCTCGCCTTGCAAGAAACACACTCTGCTTTTGAGAAAACAGCACTCTTCTACTCTCCTGTGTTTCCTATAGGGCCAGAACAGTGAGCTTGCTCAGAACAAAAAACTGTGCTTCCTACACACACGGGGCATATCTAGTTCAACTCTGCTTAGGAAACTGACCAGAACAGTAGCTTCTCTTCAGTCCAATACACTGTACTTGCTGGGAACAGACGCGAGTGCTATTTGCACTGTGTATGGCAATGGGAGCGCAATAGTGACTCTTCTTAGCAGAAAACAACTCTTGCTCGTAGGACCACAAACTGCATGGGATTCAACTCCGTTTAGGACTGGGAAACAAACGCTAGCTCGCCTTGCAAGAAACGCACTCTGCTTTTGAGAAAACAGCACTCTTCTACTCTCCTGTGTTTCCTATAGGGCCAGAACAGTGAGCTTGCTCAGAACAAAAGAACTGTGCTTCCTACACACACGGGGCATATCTAGTTCAACTCTGCTTAGGAAACTGACCAGAACAGTAGCTTCTCTTCAGTCCAATACACTGTACTTGCTGGGAACAGACGCGAGTGCTATTTGCACTGTGTATGGCAATGGGAGCGCAATAGTGACTCTTCTTAGCAGAAAACAACTCTTGCTCGTAGGACCAGAAACTGCATGGGATTCAACTCCGTTTAGGACTGGGAAACAAACGCTAGCTCGCCTTGCAAGAAACACACTCTGCTTTTGAGAAAACAGCACTCTTCTACTCTCCTGTGTTTCCTATAGGGCCAGAACAGTGAGCTTGCTCAGAACCAAAGAACTGTGCTTCCTACACACACGGGGCATATCTAGTTCAACTCTGCTTAGGAAACTGACCAGAACAGTAGCTTCTCTTCAGTCCAATACACTGTACTTGCTGGGAACAGACGCGAGTGCTATTTGCACTGTGTATGGCAATGGGAGCGCAATAGTGACTCTTCTTAGCAGAAAACAACTCTTGCTCGTAGGACCAGAAACTGCATGGGATTCAACTCCGTTTAGGACTGGGAAACAAACGCTAGCTCGCCTTGCAAGAAACACACTCTGCTTTTGAGAAAACAGCACTCTTCTACTCTCCTGTGTTTCCTATAGGGCCAGAACAGTGAGCTTGCTCAGAACCAAAAAACTGTGCTTCCTACACACACGGGGCATATCTAGTTCAACTCTGCTTAGGAAACTGACCAGAACAGTAGCTTCTCTTCAGTCCAATACACTGTACTTGCTGGGAACAGACGCGAGTGCTATTTGCACTGTGTATGGCAATGGGAGCGCAATAGTGACTCTTCTTAGCAGAAAACAACTCTTGCTCGTAGGACCAGAAACTGCATGGGATTCAACTCCGTTTAAGACTGGGAAACAAACGCTAGCTCGCCTTGCAAAAAACACACTCTGCTTTTGAGAAAACAGCACTCTTCTTCTCTCCTGTGTTTCCTATAGGGCCAGAACAGTGAGCTTGCTCAGAACAAAAGAACTGTGCTTCCTACACACACGGGGCATATCTAGTTCAACTCTGCTTAGGAAACTGACAAGAACAGTAGCTTCTCTTCAGTCCAATACACTGTACTTGCTGGGAACAGACGCGAGTGCTATTTGCACTGTGTATGGCAATGGGAGCGCAATAGTGACTCTTCTAAGCAGAAAACAACTCTTGCTCGTAGTACCAGAAACTGCATGGGATTCAACTCCCTTTAGGACTGGGAAACAAACGCTAGCTCGCCTTGCAAGAAACACACTCTGCTTTTGAGAAAACAGCACTCTTCTACTCTCCTGTGTTTCCTATAGGGCCAGAACAGTGAGCTTGCTCAGAACCAAAGAACTGTGCTTCCTACACACACGGGGCATATCTAGTTCAACTCTGCTTAGGAAACTGACAAGAACAGTAGCTTCTCTTCAGTCCAATACACTGTACTTGCTGGGAACAGACGCGAGTGCTATTTGCACTGTGTATGGCAATGGGAGCGCAATAGTGACTCTTCTTAGCAGAAAACAACTCTTGCTCGTAGGACCACAAACTGCATGGGATTCAACTCCGTTTAGGACTGGGAAACAAACGCTAGCTCGCCTTGCAAGAAACACACTCTGCTTTTGAGAAAACAGCACTCTTCTACTCTCCTGTGTTTCCTATAGGGCCAGAACAGTGAGCTTGCTCAGAACAAAAAAACTGTGCTTCCTACACACACGGGGCATATCTAGTTCAACTCTGCTTAGGAAACTGACCAGAACAGTAGCTTCTCTTCAGTCCAATACACTGTACTTGCTGGGAACAGACGCGAGTGCTATTTGTACTGTGTATGGCAATGGGAGCGCAATAGTGACTCTTCTTAGCAGAAAACAACTCTTGCTCGTAGGACCAGAAACTGCATGGGATTCAACTCCGTTTAGGACTGGGAAACAAACGCTAGCTCGCCTTGCAAGAAACACACTCTGCTTTTGAGAAAACAGCACTCTTCTACTCTCCTGTGTTTCCTATAGGGCCAGAACAGTGAGCTTGCTCAGAACAAAAAACTGTGCTTCCTACACACACGGGGCATATCTAGTTCAACTCTGCTTAGGAAACTGACCAGAACAGTAGCTTCTCTTCAGTCCAATACACTGTACTTGCTGGGAACAGACGCGAGTGCTATTTGCACAGTGTATGGCAATGGGAGCGCAATAGTGACTCTTCTTAGCAGAAAACAACTCTTGCTCGTAGGACCAGAAACTGCATGGGATTCAACTCCGTTTAGGACTGGGAAACAAACGCTAGCTCGCCTTGCAAGAAACACACTCTGCTTTTGAGAAAACAGCACTCTTCTACTCTCCTGTGTTTCCTATAGGGCCAGAACAGTGAGCTTGCTCAGAACAAAACAACTGTGCTTCCTACACACACGGGGCATATCTAGTTCAACTCTGCTTAGGAAACTGACCAGAACAGTAGCTTCTCTTCAGTCCAATACACTGTACTTGCTGGGAACAGACGCGAGTGCTATTTGCACTGTGTATGGCAATGGGAGCGCAATAGTGACTCTTCTTAGCAGAAAACAACTCTTGCTCGTAGGACCAGAAACTGCATGGGATTCAACTCCGTTTAGGACTGGGAAACAAATGCTAGCTCGCCTTGCAAGAAACACACTCTGCTTTTGAGAAAACAGCACTCTTCTACTCTCCTGTGTTTCCTATAGGGCCAGAACAGTGAGCTTGCTCAGAACAAAAAAAACTGTGCTTCCTACACACACGGGGCATATCTAGTTCAACTCTGCTTAGGAAACTGACCAGAACAGTAGCTTCTCTTCAGTCCAATACACTGTACTTGCTGGGAACAGACGCGAGTGCTATTTGCACAGTGTATGGCAATGGGAGCGCAATAGTGACTCTTCTTAGCAGAAAACAACTCTTGCTCGTAGGACCAGAAACTGCATGGGATTCAACTCCGTTTAGGACTGGGAAACAAACGCTAGCTCGCCTTGCAAGAAACACACTCTGCTTTTGAGAAAACAGCACACTTCTACTCTCCTGTGTTTCCTATAGGGCCAGAACAGTGAGCTTGCTCAGAACAAAAGAACTGTGCTTCCTACACACACGGGGCATATCTAGTTCAACTCTGCTTAGGAAACTGACCAGAACAGTAGCTTCTCTTCAGTCCAATACACTGTACTTGCTGGGAACAGACGCGAGTGCTATTTGCACTGTGTATGGCAGTGGGAGCGCAATAGTGACTCTTCTTAGCAGAAAACAACTCTTGCTCGTAGGACCAGAATCTGCATGGGATTCAACTCCGTTTAGGACTGGGAAACAAACGCTTGCTCGCCTTGCAAGAAACACACTCTGCTTTTGAGAAAACAGCACTCTTCTACTCTCCTGTGTTTCCTATAGGGCCAGAACAGTGAGCTTGCTCAGAACAAAAAAACTGTGCTTCCTACACACACGGGGCATATCTAGTTCAACTCTGCTTAGGAAACTGACCAGAACAGTAGCTTCTCTTCAGTCCAATACACTGTACTTGCTGGGAACAGACGCGAGTGCTATTTGCACTGTGTATGGCAATGGGAGCGCAATAGTGACTCTTCTTAGCAGAAAACAACTCTTGCTCGTAGGACCAGAAACTGCATGGGATTCAACTCCGTTTAGGACTGGGAAACAAACGCTAGCTCGCCTTGCAAGAAACACACTCTGCTTTTGAGAAAACAGCACTCTTCTACTCTCCTGTGTTTCCTATAGGGCCAGAACAGTGAGCTTGCTCAGAACAAAAGAACTGTGCTTCCTACACACACGGGGCATATCTAGTTCAACTCTGCTTAGGAAACTGACCAGAACAGTAGCTTCTCTTCAGTCCAATACACTGTACTGGCTGGGAACAGACGCGAGTGCTATTTGCACTGTGTATGGCAATGGGAGCGCAATAGTGACTCTTCTTAGCAGAAAACAACTCTTGCTCGTAGGACCAGAATCTGCATGGGATTCAACTCCGTTTAGGACTGGGAAACAAACGCTAGCTCGCCTTGCAAGAAACACACTCTGCTTTTGAGAAAACAGCACTCTTCTACTCTCCTGTGTTTCCTATAGGGCCAGAACAGTGAGCTTGCTCAGAACAAAAGAACTGTGCTTCCTACACACACGGGGCATATCAAGTTCAACTCTGCTTAGGAAACTGACCAGAACAGTAGCTTCTCTTCAGTCCAATACACTGTACTTGCTGGGAACAGACGCGAGTGCTACTTGCACTGTGTATGGCAATGGGAGCGCAATAGTGACTCTTCTTAGCAGAAAACAACTCTTGCTCGTAGGACCAGAATCTGCATGGGATTCAACTCCATTTAGGACTGGGAAACAAACGCTAGCTCGCCTTGCAAGAAACACACTCTGCTTTTGAGAAAACAGCACTCTTCTACTCTCCTGTGTTTCCTATAGGGCCAGAACAGTGAGCTTGCTCAGAACAAAAGAACTGTGCTTCCTACACACACGGGGCATATCTAGTTCAACTCTGCTTAGGAAACTGACAAGAACAGTAGCTTCTCTTCAGTCCAATACACTGTACTTGCTGGGAACAGACGCGAGTGCTATTTGCACTGTGTATGGCAATGGGAGCGCAATAGTGACTCTTCTTAGCAGAAAACAACTCTTGCTCGTAGGACCAGAAACTGCATGGGATTCAACTCCGTTTAGGACTGGGAAACAAACGCTAGCTCGCCTTGCAAGAAACACACTCTGCTTTTGAGAAAACAGCACTCTTCTACTCTCCTGTGTTTCCTATAGGGCCAGAACAGTGAGCTTGCTCAGAACAAAAAACTGTGCTTCCTACACACACGGGGCATATCTAGTTCAACTCTGCTTAGGAAACTGACCAGAACAGTAGCTTCTCTTCAGTCCAATACACTGTACTTGCTGGGAACAGACGCGAGTGCTATTTGCACTGTGTATGGCAATGGGAGCGCAATAGTGACTCTTCTTAGCAGAAAACAACTCTTGCTCGTAGGACCAGAAACTGCATGGGATTCAACTCCGTTTAGGACTGGGAAACAAACGCTAGCTCGCCTTGCAAGAAACGCACTCTGCTTTTGAGAAAACAGCACTCTTCTACTCTCCTGTGTTTCCTATAGGGCCAGAACAGTGAGCTTGCTCAGAACAAAAGAACTGTGCTTCCTACACACACGGGGCATATCTAGTTCAACTCTGCTTAGGAAACTGACCAGAACAGTAGCTTCTCTTCAGTCCAATACACTGTACTTGCTGGGAACAGACGCGAGTGCTATTTGCACTGTGTATGGCAATGGGAGCGCAATAGTGACTCTTCTTAGCAGAAAACAACTCTTGCTCGTAGGACCAGAAACTGCATGGGATTCAACTCCGTTTAGGACTGGGAAACAAACGCTAGCTCGCCTTGCAAGAAACACACTCTGCTTTTGAGAAAACAACACTCTTCTACTCTCCTGTGTTTCCTATAGGGCCAGAACAGTGAGCTTGCTCAGAACCAAAGAACTGTGCTTCCTACACACACGGGGCATATCTAGTTCAACTCTGCTTAGGAAACTGACCAGAACAGTAGCTTCTCTTCAGTCCAATACACTGTACTTGCTGGGAACAGACGCGAGTGCTATTTGCACTGTGTATGGCAATGGGAGCGCAATAGTGACTCTTCTTAGCAGAAAACAACTCTTGCTCGTAGGACCAGAAACTGCATGGGATTCAACTCCGTTTAGGACTGGGAAACAAACGCTAGCTCGCCTTGCAAGAAACACACTCTGCTTTTGAGAAAACAGCACTCTTCTACTCTCCTGTGTTTCCTATAGGGCCAGAACAGTGAGCTTGCTCAGAACCAAAAAACTGTGCTTCCTACACACACGGGGCATATCTAGTTCAACTCTGCTTAGGAAACTGACCAGAACAGTAGCTTCTCTTCAGTCCAATACACTGTACTTGCTGGGAACAGACGCGAGTGCTATTTGCACTGTGTATGGCAATGGGAGCGCAATAGTGACTCTTCTTAGCAGAAAACAACTCTTGCTCGTAGGACCAGAAACTGCATGGGATTCAACTCCGTTTAAGACTGGGAAACAAACGCTAGCTCGCCTTGCAAAAAACACACTCTGCTTTTGAGAAAACAGCACTCTTCTTCTCTCCTGTGTTTCCTATAGGGCCAGAACAGTGAGCTTGCTCAGAACAAAAGAACTGTGCTTCCTACACACACGGGGCATATCTAGTTCAACTCTGCTTAGGAAACTGACAAGAACAGTAGCTTCTCTTCAGTCCAATACACTGTACTTGCTGGGAACAGACGCGAGTGCTATTTGCACTGTGTATGGCAATGGGAGCGCAATAGTGACTCTTCTAAGCAGAAAACAACTCTTGCTCGTAGTACCAGAAACTGCATGGGATTCAACTCCCTTTAGGACTGGGAAACAAACGCTAGCTCGCCTTGCAAGAAACACACTCTGCTTTTGAGAAAACAGCACTCTTCTACTCTCCTGTGTTTCCTATAGGGCCAGAACAGTGAGCTTGCTCAGAACCAAAGAACTGTGCTTCCTACACACACGGGGCATATCTAGTTCAACTCTGCTTAGGAAACTGACCAGAACAGTAGCTTCTCTTCAGTCCAATACACTGTACTTGCTGGGAACAGACGCGAGTGCTATTTGCACTGTGTATGGCAATGGGAGCGCAATAGTGACTCTTCTTAGCAGAAAACAACTCTTGCTCGTAGGACCAGAAACTGCATGGGATTCAACTCCGTTTAGGACTGGGAAACAAACGCTAGCTCGCCTTGCAAGAAACACACTCTGCTTTTGAGAAAACAGCACTCTTCTACTCTCCTGTGTTTCCTATAGGGCCAGAACAGTGAGCTTGCTCAGAACCAAAAAACTGTGCTTCCTACACACACGGGGCATATCTAGTTCAACTCTGCTTAGGAAACTGACCAGAACAGTAGCTTCTCTTCAGTCCAATACACTGTACTTGCTGGGAACAGACGCGAGTGCTATTTGCACTGTGTATGGCAATGGGAGCGCAATAGTGACTCTTCTTAGCAGAAAACAACTCTTGCTCGTAGGACCAGAAACTGCATGGGATTCAACTCCGTTTAAGACTGGGAAACAAACGCTAGCTCGCCTTGCAAAAAACACACTCTGCTTTTGAGAAAACAGCACTCTTCTTCTCTCCTGTGTTTCCTATAGGGCCAGAACAGTGAGCTTGCTCAGAACAAAAGAACTGTGCTTCCTACACACACGGGGCATATCTAGTTCAACTCTGCTTAGGAAACTGACAAGAACAGTAGCTTCTCTTCAGTCCAATACACTGTACTTGCTGGGAACAGACGCGAGTGCTATTTGCACTGTGTATGGCAATGGGAGCGCAATAGTGACTCTTCTAAGCAGAAAACAACTCTTGCTCGTAGTACCAGAAACTGCATGGGATTCAACTCCCTTTAGGACTGGGAAACAAACGCTAGCTCGCCTTGCAAGAAACACACTCTGCTTTTGAGAAAACAGCACTCTTCTACTCTCCTGTGTTTCCTATAGGGCCAGAACAGTGAGCTTGCTCAGAACCAAAGAACTGTGCTTCCTACACACACGGGGCATATCTAGTTCAACTCTGCTTAGGAAACTGACAAGAACAGTAGCTTCTCTTCAGTCCAATACACTGTACTTGCTGGGAACAGACGCGAGTGCTATTTGCACTGTGTATGGCAATGGGAGCGCAATAGTGACTCTTCTTAGCAGAAAACAACTCTTGCTCGTAGGACCACAAACTGCATGGGATTCAACTCCGTTTAGGACTGGGAAACAAACGCTAGCTCGCCTTGCAAGAAACACACTCTGCTTTTGAGAAAACAGCACTCTTCTACTCTCCTGTGTTTCCTATAGGGCCAGAACAGTGAGCTTGCTCAGAACAAAAAAACTGTGCTTCCTACACACACGGGGCATATCTAGTTCAACTCTGCTTAGGAAACTGACCAGAACAGTAGCTTCTCTTCAGTCCAATACACTGTACTTGCTGGGAACAGACGCGAGTGCTATTTGTACTGTGTATGGCAATGGGAGCGCAATAGTGACTCTTCTTAGCAGAAAACAACTCTTGCTCGTAGGACCAGAAACTGCATGGGATTCAACTCCGTTTAGGACTGGGAAACAAACGCTAGCTCGCCTTGCAAGAAACACACTCTGCTTTTGAGAAAACAGCACTCTTCTACTCTCCTGTGTTTCCTATAGGGCCAGAACAGTGAGCTTGCTCAGAACAAAAAACTGTGCTTCCTACACACACGGGGCATATCTAGTTCAACTCTGCTTAGGAAACTGACCAGAACAGTAGCTTCTCTTCAGTCCAATACACTGTACTTGCTGGGAACAGACGCGAGTGCTATTTGCACAGTGTATGGCAATGGGAGCGCAATAGTGACTCTTCTTAGCAGAAAACAACTCTTGCTCGTAGGACCAGAAACTGCATGGGATTCAACTCCGTTTAGGACTGGGAAACAAACGCTAGCTCGCCTTGCAAGAAACACACTCTGCTTTTGAGAAAACAGCACTCTTCTACTCTCCTGTGTTTCCTATAGGGCCAGAACAGTGAGCTTGCTCAGAACAAAACAACTGTGCTTCCTACACACACGGGGCATATCTAGTTCAACTCTGCTTAGGAAACTGACCAGAACAGTAGCTTCTCTTCAGTCCAATACACTGTACTTGCTGGGAACAGACGCGAGTGCTATTTGCACTGTGTATGGCAATGGGAGCGCAATAGTGACTCTTCTTAGCAGAAAACAACTCTTGCTCGTAGGACCAGAAACTGCATGGGATTCAACTCCGTTTAGGACTGGGAAACAAATGCTAGCTCGCCTTGCAAGAAACACACTCTGCTTTTGAGAAAACAGCACTCTTCTACTCTCCTGTGTTTCCTATAGGGCCAGAACAGTGAGCTTGCTCAGAACAAAAAAAACTGTGCTTCCTACACACACGGGGCATATCTAGTTCAACTCTGCTTAGGAAACTGACCAGAACAGTAGCTTCTCTTCAGTCCAATACACTGTACTTGCTGGGAACAGACGCGAGTGCTATTTGCACAGTGTATGGCAATGGGAGCGCAATAGTGACTCTTCTTAGCAGAAAACAACTCTTGCTCGTAGGACCAGAAACTGCATGGGATTCAACTCCGTTTAGGACTGGGAAACAAACGCTAGCTCGCCTTGCAAGAAACACACTCTGCTTTTGAGAAAACAGCACACTTCTACTCTCCTGTGTTTCCTATAGGGCCAGAACAGTGAGCTTGCTCAGAACAAAAGAACTGTGCTTCCTACACACACGGGGCATATCTAGTTCAACTCTGCTTAGGAAACTGACCAGAACAGTAGCTTCTCTTCAGTCCAATACACTGTACTTGCTGGGAACAGACGCGAGTGCTATTTGCACTGTGTATGGCAGTGGGAGCGCAATAGTGACTCTTCTTAGCAGAAAACAACTCTTTCTCGTAGGACCAGAATCTGCATGGGATTCAACTCCGTTTAGGACTGGGAAACAAACGCTTGCTCGCCTTGCAAGAAACACACTCTGCTTTTGAGAAAACAGCACTCTTCTACTCTCCTGTGTTTCCTATAGGGCCAGAACAGTGAGCTTGCTCAGAACAAAAGAACTGTGCTTCCTACACACACGGGGCATATCTAGTTCAACTCTGCTTAGGAAACTGACCAGAACAGTAGCTTCTCTTCAGTCCAATACACTGTACTTGCTGGGAACAGACGCGAGTGCTATTTGCACTGTGTATGGCAATGGGAGCGCAATAGTGACTCTTCTTAGCAGAAAACAACTCTTGCTCGTAGGACCAGAAACTGCATGGGATTCAACTCCGTTTAGGACTGGGAAACAAACGCTAGCTCGCCTTGCAAGAAACACACTCTGCTTTTGAGAAAACAGCACTCTTCTACTCTCCTGTGTTTCCTATAGGGCCAGAACAGTGAGCTTGCTCAGAACAAAAAAACTGTGCTTCCTACACACACGGGGCATATCTAGTTCAACTCTGCTTAGGAAACTGACCAGAACAGTAGCTTCTCTTCAGTCCAATACACTGTACTTGCTGGGAACAGACGCGAGTGCTATTTGCACTGTGTATGGCAATGGGAGCGCAATAGTGACTCTTCTTAGCAGAAAACAACTCTTGCTCGTAGGACCAGAAACTGCATGGGATTCAACTCCGTTTAGGACTGGGAAACAAACGCTAGCTCGCCTTGCAAGAAACACACTCTGCTTTTGAGAAAACAGCACTCTTCTACTCTCCTGTGTTTCCTATAGGGCCAGAACAGTGAGCTTGCTCAGAACAAAAGAACTGTGCTTCCTACACACACGGGGCATATCTAGTTCAACTCTGCTTAGGAAACTGACCAGAACAGTAGCTTCTCTTCAGTCCAATACACTGTACTGGCTGGGAACAGACGCGAGTGCTATTTGCACTGTGTATGGCAATGGGAGCGCAATAGTGACTCTTCTTAGCAGAAAACAACTCTTGCTCGTAGGACCAGAATCTGCATGGGATTCAACTCCGTTTAGGACTGGGAAACAAACGCTAGCTCGCCTTGCAAGAAACACACTCTGCTTTTGAGAAAACAGCACTCTTCTACTCTCCTGTGTTTCCTATAGGGCCAGAACAGTGAGCTTGCTCAGAACAAAAGAACTGTGCTTCCTACACACACGGGGCATATCAAGTTCAACTCTGCTTAGGAAACTGACCAGAACAGTAGCTTCTCTTCAGTCCAATACACTGTACTTGCTGGGAACAGACGCGAGTGCTACTTGCACTGTGTATGGCAATGGGAGCGCAATAGTGACTCTTCTTAGCAGAAAACAACTCTTGCTCGTAGGACCAGAATCTGCATGGGATTCAACTCCATTTAGGACTGGGAAACAAACGCTAGCTCGCCTTGCAAGAAACACACTCTGCTTTTGAGAAAACAGCACTCTTCTACTCTCCTGTGTTTCCTATAGGGCCAGAACAGTGAGCTTGC
Source organism: Peromyscus eremicus (assembly GCF_949786415.1). Taxonomy (NCBI): domain Eukaryota; kingdom Metazoa; phylum Chordata; class Mammalia; order Rodentia; family Cricetidae; genus Peromyscus; species Peromyscus eremicus. The sequence goes on from NW_026736055.1 coordinate 51,692, forward strand.
TCAGAACAAAAGAACTGTGCTTCCTACACACACGGGGCATATCTAGTTCAACTCTGCTTAGGAAACTGACAAGAACAGTAGCTTCTCTTCAGTCCAATACACTGTACTTGCTGGGAACAGACGCGAGTGCTATTTGCACTGTGTATGGCAATGGGAGCGCAATAGTGACTCTTCTTAGCAGAAAACAACTCTTGCTCGTAGGACCAGAAACTGCATGGGATTCAACTCCGTTTAGGACTGGGAAACAAACGCTAGCTCGCCTTGCAAGAAACACACTCTGCTTTTGAGAAAACAGCACTCTTCTACTCTCCTGTGTTTCCTATAGGGCCAGAACAGTGAGCTTGCTCAGAACAAAAAACTGTGCTTCCTACACACACGGGGCATATCTAGTTCAACTCTGCTTAGGAAACTGACCAGAACAGTAGCTTCTCTTCAGTCCAATACACTGTACTTGCTGGGAACAGACGCGAGTGCTATTTGCACTGTGTATGGCAATGGGAGCGCAATAGTGACTCTTCTTAGCAGAAAACAACTCTTGCTCGTAGGACCAGAAACTGCATGGGATTCAACTCCGTTTAGGACTGGGAAACAAACGCTAGCTCGCCTTGCAAGAAACGCACTCTGCTTTTGAGAAAACAGCACTCTTCTACTCTCCTGTGTTTCCTATAGGGCCAGAACAGTGAGCTTGCTCAGAACAAAAGAACTGTGCTTCCTACACACACGGGGCATATCTAGTTCAACTCTGCTTAGGAAACTGACCAGAACAGTAGCTTCTCTTCAGTCCAATACACTGTACTTGCTGGGAACAGACGCGAGTGCTATTTGCACTGTGTATGGCAATGGGAGCGCAATAGTGACTCTTCTTAGCAGAAAACAACTCTTGCTCGTAGGACCAGAAACTGCATGGGATTCAACTCCGTTTAGGACTGGGAAACAAACGCTAGCTCGCCTTGCAAGAAACACACTCTGCTTTTGAGAAAACAACACTCTTCTACTCTCCTGTGTTTCCTATAGGGCCAGAACAGTGAGCTTGCTCAGAACCAAAGAACTGTGCTTCCTACACACACGGGGCATATCTAGTTCAACTCTGCTTAGGAAACTGACCAGAACAGTAGCTTCTCTTCAGTCCAATACACTGTACTTGCTGGGAACAGACGCGAGTGCTATTTGCACTGTGTATGGCAATGGGAGCGCAATAGTGACTCTTCTTAGCAGAAAACAACTCTTGCTCGTAGGACCAGAAACTGCATGGGATTCAACTCCGTTTAGGACTGGGAAACAAACGCTAGCTCGCCTTGCAAGAAACACACTCTGCTTTTGAGAAAACAGCACTCTTCTACTCTCCTGTGTTTCCTATAGGGCCAGAACAGTGAGCTTGCTCAGAACCAAAAAACTGTGCTTCCTACACACACGGGGCATATCTAGTTCAACTCTGCTTAGGAAACTGACCAGAACAGTAGCTTCTCTTCAGTCCAATACACTGTACTTGCTGGGAACAGACGCGAGTGCTATTTGCACTGTGTATGGCAATGGGAGCGCAATAGTGACTCTTCTTAGCAGAAAACAACTCTTGCTCGTAGGACCAGAAACTGCATGGGATTCAACTCCGTTTAAGACTGGGAAACAAACGCTAGCTCGCCTTGCAAAAAACACACTCTGCTTTTGAGAAAACAGCACTCTTCTTCTCTCCTGTGTTTCCTATAGGGCCAGAACAGTGAGCTTGCTCAGAACAAAAGAACTGTGCTTCCTACACACACGGGGCATATCTAGTTCAACTCTGCTTAGGAAACTGACAAGAACAGTAGCTTCTCTTCAGTCCAATACACTGTACTTGCTGGGAACAGACGCGAGTGCTATTTGCACTGTGTATGGCAATGGGAGCGCAATAGTGACTCTTCTAAGCAGAAAACAACTCTTGCTCGTAGTACCAGAAACTGCATGGGATTCAACTCCCTTTAGGACTGGGAAACAAACGCTAGCTCGCCTTGCAAGAAACACACTCTGCTTTTGAGAAAACAGCACTCTTCTACTCTCCTGTGTTTCCTATAGGGCCAGAACAGTGAGCTTGCTCAGAACCAAAGAACTGTGCTTCCTACACACACGGGGCATATCTAGTTCAACTCTGCTTAGGAAACTGACAAGAACAGTAGCTTCTCTTCAGTCCAATACACTGTACTTGCTGGGAACAGACGCGAGTGCTATTTGCACTGTGTATGGCAATGGGAGCGCAATAGTGACTCTTCTAAGCAGAAAACAACTCTTGCTCGTAGTACCAGAAACTGCATGGGATTCAACTCCCTTTAGGACTGGGAAACAAACGCTAGCTCGCCTTGCAAGAAACACACTCTGCTTTTGAGAAAACAGCACTCTTCTACTCTCCTGTGTTTCCTATAGGGCCAGAACAGTGAGCTTGCTCAGAACCAAAGAACTGTGCTTCCTACACACACGGGGCATATCTAGTTCAACTCTGCTTAGGAAACTGACAAGAACAGTAGCTTCTCTTCAGTCCAATACACTGTACTTGCTGGGAACAGACGCGAGTGCTATTTGCACTGTGTATGGCAATGGGAGCGCAATAGTGACTCTTCTTAGCAGAAAACAACTCTTGCTCGTAGGACCACAAACTGCATGGGATTCAACTCCGTTTAGGACTGGGAAACAAACGCTAGCTCGCCTTGCAAGAAACACACTCTGCTTTTGAGAAAACAGCACTCTTCTACTCTCCTGTGTTTCCTATAGGGCCAGAACAGTGAGCTTGCTCAGAACAAAAAAACTGTGCTTCCTACACACACGGGGCATATCTAGTTCAACTCTGCTTAGGAAACTGACCAGAACAGTAGCTTCTCTTCAGTCCAATACACTGTACTTGCTGGGAACAGACGCGAGTGCTATTTGCACTGTGTATGGCAATGGGAGCGCAATAGTGACTCTTCTTAGCAGAAAACAACTCTTGCTCGTAGGACCAGAAACTGCATGGGATTCAACTCCGTTTAGGACTGGGAAACAAACGCTAGCTCGCCTTGCAAGAAACACACTCTGCTTTTGAGAAAACAGCACTCTTCTACTCTCCTGTGTTTCCTATAGGGCCAGAACAGTGAGCTTGCTCAGAACAAAAAAAACTGTGCTTCCTACACACACGGGGCATATCTAGTTCAACTCTGCTTAGGAAACTGACCAGAACAGTAGCTTCTCTTCAGTCCAATACACTGTACTTGCTGGGAACAGACGCGAGTGCTATTTGCACAGTGTATGGCAATGGGAGCGCAATAGTGACTCTTCTTAGCAGAAAACAACTCTTGCTCGTAGGACCAGAAACTGCATGGGATTCAACTCCGTTTAGGACTGGGAAACAAACGCTTGCTCGCCTTGCAAGAAACACACTCTGCTTTTGAGAAAACAGCACTCTTCTACTCTCCTGTGTTTCCTATAGGGCCAGAACAGTGAGCTTGCTCAGAACCAAAGAACTGTGCTTCCTACACACACGGGGCATATCTAGTTCAACTCTGCTTAGGAAACTGACCAGAACAGTAGCTTCTCTTCAGTCCAATACACTGTACTTGCTGGGAACAGACGCGAGTGCTATTTGCACTGTGTATGGCAATGGGAGCGCAATAGTGACTCTTCTTAGCAGAAAACAACTCTTGCTCGTAGGACCAGAAACTGCATGGGATTCAACTCCGTTTAGGACTGGGAAACAAACGCTAGCTCGCCTTGCAAGAAACACACTCTGCTTTTGAGAAAACAGCACTCTTCTACTCTCCTGTGTTTCCTATAGGGCCAGAACAGTGAGCTTGCTCAGAACAAAAAAACTGTGCTTCCTACACACACGGGGCATATCTAGTTCAACTCTGCTTAGGAAACTGACCAGAACAGTAGCTTCTCTTCAGTCCAATACACTGTACTTGCTGGGAACAGACGCGAGTGCTATTTGCACTGTGTATGGCAATGGGAGCGCAATAGTGACTCTTCTTAGCAGAAAACAACTCTTGCTCGTAGGACCAGAAACTGCATGGGATTCAACTCCGTTTAGGACTGGGAAACAAACGCTAGCTCGCCTTGCAAGAAACACACTCTGCTTTTGAGAAAACAGCACTCTTCTACTCTCCTGTGTTTCCTATAGGGCCAGAACAGTGAGCTTGCTCAGAACAAAAGAACTGTGCTTCCTACACACACGGGGCATATCTAGTTCAACTCTGCTTAGGAAACTGACCAGAACAGTAGCTTCTCTTCAGTCCAATACACTGTACTTGCTGGGAACAGACGCGAGTGCTATTTGCACTGTGTATGGCAATGGGAGCCCAATAGTGACTCTTCTTAGCAGAAAACAACTCTTGCTCGTAGGACCAGAAACTGCATGGGATTCAACTCCGTTTAGGACTGGGAAACAAACGCTAGCTCACCTTGCAAGAAACACACTCTGCTTTTGAGAAAACAGCACTCTTCTACTCTCCTGTGTTTCCTATAGGGCCAGAACAGTGAGCTTGCTCAGAACAAAAGAACTGTGCTTCCTACACACACGGGGCATATCAAGTTCAACTCTGCTTAGGAAACTGACCAGAACAGTAGCTTCTCTTCAGTCCAATACACTGTACTTGCTGGGAACAGACGCGAGTGCTACTTGCACTGTGTATGGCAATGGGAGCGCTATAGTGACTCTTCTTAGCAGAAAACAACTCTTGCTCGTAGGACCAGAATCTGCATGGGATTCAACTCCATTTAGGACTGGGAAACAAACGCTAGCTCGCCTTGCAAGAAACACACTCTGCTTTTGAGAAAACAGCACTCTTCTACTCTCCTGTGTTTCCTATAGGGCCAGAACAGTGAGCTTGCTCAGAACAAAAGAACTGTGCTTCCTACACACACGGGGCATATCTAGTTCAACTCTGCTTAGGAAACTGACCAGAACAGTAGCTTCTCTTCAGTCCAATACACTGTACTTGCTGGGAACAGACGCGAGTGCTATTTGCACTGTGTATGGCAATGGGAGCGCAATCGTGACTCTTCTTAGCAGAAAACAACTCTTGCTCGTAGGACCAGAAACTGCATGGGATTCAACTCCGTTTAGGACTGGGAAACAAACGCTAGCTCGCCTTGCAAGAAACACACTCTGCTTTTGAGAAAACAGCACTCTTCTACTCTCCTGTGTTTCCTATAGGGCCAGAACAGTGAGCTTGCTCAGAACAAAAAACTGTGCTTCCTACACACACGGGGCATATCTAGTTCAACTCTGCTTAGGAAACTGACCAGAACAGTAGCTTCTCTTCAGTCCAATACACTGTACTTGCTGGGAACAGACGCGAGTGCTATTTGCACTGTGTATGGCAATGGGAGCGCAATAGTGACTCTTCTTAGCAGAAAACAACTCTTGCTCGTAGGACCAGAATCTGCATGGGATTCAACTCCATTTAGGACTGGGAAACAAACGCTAGCTCGCCTTGCAAGAAACACACTCTGCTTTTGAGAAAACAGCACTCTTCTACTCTCCTGTGTTTCCTATAGGGCCAGAACAGTGAGCTTGCTCAGAACAAAAGAACTGTGCTTCCTACACACACGGGGCATATCTAGTTCAACTCTGCTTAGGAAACTGACCAGAACAGTAGCTTCTCTTCAGTCCAATACACTGTACTTGCTGGGAACAGACGCGAGTGCTATTTGCACTGTGTATGGCAATGGGAGCGCAATCGTGACTCTTCTTAGCAGAAAACAACTCTTGCTCGTAGGACCAGAAACTGCATGGGATTCAACTCCGTTTAGGACTGGGAAACAAACGCTAGCTCGCCTTGCAAGAAACACACTCTGCTTTTGAGAAAACAGCACTCTTCTACTCTCCTGTGTTTCCTATAGGGCCAGAACAGTGAGCTTGCTCAGAACAAAAGAACTGTGCTTCCTACACACACGGGGCATATCTAGTTCAACTCTGCTTAGGAAACTGACCAGAACAGTAGCTTCTCTTCAGTCCAATACACTGTACTTGCTGGGAACAGACGCGAGTGCTATTTGCACTGTGTATGGCAATGGGAGCGCAATAGTGACTCTTCTTAGCAGAAAACAACTCTTGCTCGTAGGACCAGAAACTGCATGGGATTCAACTCCGTTTAGGACTGGGAAACAAACGCTAGCTCGCCTTGCAAGAAACACACTCTGCTTTTGAGAAAACAGCACTCTTCTACTCTCCTGTGTTTCCTATAGGGCCAGAACAGTGAGCTTGCTCAGAACAAAACAACTGTGCTTCCTACACACACGGGGCATATCTAGTTCAACTCTGCTTAGGAAACTGACCAGAACAGTAGCTTCTCTTCAGTCCAATACACTGTACTTGCTGGGAACAGACGCGAGTGCTATTTGCACTGTGTATGGCAATGGGAGCGCAATAGTGACTCTTCTTAGCAGAAAACAACTCTTGCTCGTAGGACCAGAAACTGCATGGGATTCAACTCCGTTTAGGACTGGGAAACAAACGCTAGCTCGCCTTGCAAGAAACACACTCTGCTTTTGAGAAAACAGCACTCTTCTACTCTCCTGTGTTTCCTATAGGGCCAGAACAGTGAGCTTGCTCAGAACAAAAAAACTGTGCTTCCTACACACACGGGGCATATCTAGTTCAACTCTGCTTAGGAAACTGACAAGAACAGTAGCTTCTCTTCAGTCCAATACACTGTACTTGCTGGGAACAGACGCGAGTGCTATTTGCACTGTGTATGGCAATGGGAGCGCAATAGTGACTCTTCTTAGCAGAAAACAACTCTTGCTCGTAGGACCAGAAACTGCATGGGATTCAACTCCGTTTAGGACTGGGAAACAAACGCTAGCTCGCCTTGCAAGAAACACACTCTGCTTTTGAGAAAACAGCACTCTTCTACTCTCCTGTGTTTCCTATAGGGCCAGAACAGTGAGCTTGCTCAGAACAAAAGAACTGTGCTTCCTACACACACGGGGCATATCTAGTTCAACTCTGCTTAGGAAACTGACCAGAACAGTAGCTTCTCTTCAGTCCAATACACTGTACTTGCTGGGAACAGACGCGAGTGCTATTTGCACTGTGTATGGCAATGGGAGCCCAATAGTGACTCTTCTTAGCAGAAAACAACTCTTGCTCGTAGGACCAGAAACTGCATGGGATTCAACTCCGTTTAGGACTGGGAAACAAACGCTAGCTCGCCTTGCAAGAAACACACTCTGCTTTTGAGAAAACAGCACTCTTCTACTCTCCTGTGTTTCCTATAGGGCCAGAACAGTGAGCTTGCTCAGAACAAAAGAACTGTGCTTCCTACACACACGGGGCATATCAAGTTCAACTCTGCTTAGGAAACTGACCAGAACAGTAGCTTCTCTTCAGTCCAATACACTGTACTTGCTGGGAACAGACGCGAGTGCTACTTGCACTGTGTATGGCAATGGGAGCGCTATAGTGACTCTTCTTAGCAGAAAACAACTATTGCTCGTAGGACCAGAATCTGCATGGGATTCAACTCCATTTAGGACTGGGAAACAAACGCTAGCTCGCCTTGCAAGAAACACACTCTGCTTTTGAGAAAACAGCACTCTTCTACTCTCCTGTGTTTCCTATAGGGCCAGAACAGTGAGCTTGCTCAGAACAAAAGAACTGTGCTTCCTACACACACGGGGCATATCTAGTTCAACTCTGCTTAGGAAACTGACCAGAACAGTAGCTTCTCTTCAGTCCAATACACTGTACTTGCTGGGAACAGACGCGAGTGCTATTTGCACTGTGTATGGCAATGGGAGCGCAATCGTGACTCTTCTTAGCAGAAAACAACTCTTGCTCGTAGGACCAGAAACTGCATGGGATTCAACTCCGTTTAGGACTGGGAAACAAACGCTAGCTCGCCTTGCAAGAAACACACTCTGCTTTTGAGAAAACAGCACTCTTCTACTCTCCTGTGTTTCCTATAGGGCCAGAACAGTGAGCTTGCTCAGAACAAAAAACTGTGCTTCCTACACACACGGGGCATATCTAGTTCAACTCTGCTTAGGAAACTGACCAGAACAGTAGCTTCTCTTCAGTCCAATACACTGTACTTGCTGGGAACAGACGCGAGTGCTATTTGCACTGTGTATGGCAATGGGAGCGCAATAGTGACTCTTCTTAGCAGAAAACAACTCTTGCTCGTAGGACCAGAAACTGCATGGGATTCAACTCCGTTTAGGACTGGGAAACAAACGCTAGCTCGCCTTGCAAGAAACACACTCTGCTTTTGAGAAAACAGCACTCTTCTACTCTCCTGTGTTTCCTATAGGGCCAGAACAGTGAGCTTGCTCAGAACCAAAGAACTGTGCTTCCTACACACACGGGGCATATCTAGTTCAACTCTGCTTAGGAAACTGACCAGAACAGTAGCTTCTCTTCAGTCCAATACACTGTACTTGCTGGGAACAGACGCGAGTGCTATTTGCACTGTGTACGGCAATGGGAGCGCAATAGTGACTCTTCTTAGCAGAAAACAACTCTTGCTCGTAGGACCAGAAACTGCATGGGATTCAACTCCGTTTAGGACTGGGAAACAAACGCTAGCTCGCCTTGCAAGAAACACACTCTGCTTTTGAGAAAACAGCACTCTTCTACTCTCCTGTGTTTCCTATAGGGCCAGAACAGTGAGCTTGCTCAGAACAAAAGAACTGTGCTTCCTACACACACGGGGCATATCTAGTTCAACTCTGCTTAGGAAACTGACCAGAACAGTAGCTTCTCTTCAGTCCAATACACTGTACTTGCTGGGAACAGACGCGAGTGCTATTTGCACTGTGTATGGCAATGGGAGCGCAATAGTGACTCTTCTTAGCAGAAAACAACTCTTGCTAGTAGGACCAGAAACTGCATGGGATTCAACTCCGTTTAGGACTGGGAAACAAACGCTAGCTCGCCTTGCAAGAAACACACTCTGCTTTTGAGAAAACAGCACTCTTCTACTCTCCTGTGTTTCCTATAGGGCCAGAACAGTGAGCTTGCTCAGAACAAAAGAACTGTGCTTCCTACACACACGGGGCATATCTAGTTCAACTCTGCTTAGGAAACTGACCAGAACAGTAGCTTCTCTTCAGTCCAATACACTGTACTTGCTGGGAACAGACGCGAGTGCTATTTGCACTGTGTATGGCAATGGGAGCGCAATAGTGACTCTTCTTAGCAGAAAACAACTCTTGCTCGTAGGACCAGAAACTGCATGGGATTCAACTCCGTTTAGGACTGGGAAACAAATGCTAGCTCGCCTTGCAAGAAACACACTCTGCTTTTGAGAAAACAGCACTCTTCTACTCTCCTGTGTTTCCTATAGGGCCAGAACAGTGAGCTTGCTCAGAACAAAAAAAACTGTGCTTCCTACACACACGGGGCATATCTAGTTCAACTCTGCTTAGGAAACTGACCAGAACAGTAGCTTCTCTTCAGTCCAATACACTGTACTTGCTGGGAACAGACGCGAGTGCTATTTGCACAGTGTATGGCAATGGGAGCGCAATAGTGACTCTTCTTAGCAGAAAACAACTCTTGCTCGTAGGACCAGAAACTGCATGGGATTCAACTCCGTTTAGGACTGGGAAACAAACGCTAGCTCGCCTTGCAAGAAACACACTCTGCTTTTGAGAAAACAGCACTCTTCTACTCTCCTGTGTTTCCTATAGGGCCAGAACAGTGAGCTTGCTCAGAACCAAAGAACTGTGCTTCCTACACACACGGGGCATATCTAGTTCAACTCTGCTTAGGAAACTGACCAGAACAGTAGCTTCTCTTCAGTCCAATACACTGTACTTGCTGGGAACAGACGCGAGTGCTATTTGCACTGTGTATGGCAATGGGAGCGCAATAGTGACTCTTCTTAGCAGAAAACAACTCTTGCTCGTAGGACCCGAAACTGCATGGGATTCAACTCCGTTTAGGACTGGGAAACAAACGCTAGCTCGCCTTGCAAGAAACACACTCTGCTTTTGAGAAAACAGCACTCTTCTACTCTCCTGTGTTTCCTATAGGGCCAGAACAGTGAGCTTGCTCAGAACAAAAAAACTGTGCTTCCTACACACACGGGGCATATCTAGTTCAACTCTGCTTAGGAAACTGACCAGAACAGTAGCTTCTCTTCAGTCCAATACACTGTACTTGCTGGGAACAGACGCGAGTGCTATTTGCACTGTGTATGGCAATGGGAGCGCAATAGTGACTCTTCTTAGCAGAAAACAACTCTTGCTCGTAGGACCAGAAACTGCATGGGATTCAACTCCGTTTAGGACTGGGAAACAAACGCTAGCTCGCCTTGCAAGAAACACACTCTGCTTTTGAGAAAACAGCACTCTTCTACTCTCCTGTGTTTCCTATAGGGCCAGAACAGTGAGCTTGCTCAGAACAAAAGAACTGTGCTTCCTACACACACGGGGCATATCTAGTTCAACTCTGCTTAGGAAACTGACCAGAACAGTAGCTTCTCTTCAGTCCAATACACTGTACTTGCTGGGAACAGACGCGAGTGCTATTTGCACTGTGTATGGCAATGGGAGCGCAATAGTGACTCTTCTTAGCAGAAAACAACTCTTGCTCGTAGGACCAGAAACTGCATGGGATTCAACTCCGTTTAGGACTGGGAAACAAACGCTAGCTCGCCTTGCAAGAAACACACTCTGCTTTTGAGAAAACAGCACTCTTCTACTCTCCTGTGTTTCCTATAGGGCCAGAACAGTGAGCTTGCTCAGAACAAAAGAACTGTGCTTCCTACACACACGGGGCATATCTAGTTCAACTCTGCTTAGGAAACTGACCAGAACAGTAGCTTCTCTTCAGTCCAATACACTGTACTTGCTGGGAACAGACGCGAGTGCTACTTGCACTGTGTATGGCAATGGGAGCGCAATAGTGACTCTTCTTAGCAGAAAACAACTCTTGCTCGTAGGACCAGAATCTGCATGGGATTCAACTCCATTTAGGACTGGGAAACAAACGCTAGCTCGCCTTGCAAGAAACACACTCTGCTTTTGAGAAAACAGCACTCTTCTACTCTCCTGTGTTTCCTATAGGGCCAGAACAGTGAGCTTGCTCAGAACAAAAGAACTGTGCTTCCTACACACACGGGGCATATCTAGTTCAACTCTGCTTAGGAAACTGACCAGAACAGTAGCTTCTCTTCAGTCCAATACACTGTACTTGCTGGGAACAGACGCGAGTGCTATTTGCACTGTGTATGGCAATGGGAGCGCAATAGTGACTCTTCTTAGCAGAAAACAACTCTTGCTCGTAGGACCAGAAACTGCATGGGATTCAACTCCGTTTAGGACTGGGAAACAAACGCTAGCTCGCCTTGCAAGAAACACACTCTGCTTTTGAGAAAACAGCACTCTTCTACTCTCCTGTGTTTCCTATAGGGCCAGAACAGTGAGCTTGCTCAGAACAAAAAACTGTGCTTCCTACACACACGGGGCATATCTAGTTCAACTCTGCTTAGGAAACTGACCAGAACAGTAGCTTCTCTTCAGTCCAATACACTGTACTTGCTGGGAACAGACGCGAGTGCTATTTGCACTGTGTATGGCAATGGGAGCGCAATAGTGACTCTTCTTAGCAGAAAACAACTCTTGCTCGTAGGACCAGAAACTGCATGGGATTCAACTCCGTTTAGGACTGGGAAACAAACGCTAGCTCGCCTTGCAAGAAACACACTCTGCTTTTGAGAAAACAGCACTCTTCTACTCTCCTGTGTTTCCTATAGGGCCAGAACAGTGAGCTTGCTCAGAACCAAAGAACTGTGCTTCCTACACACACGGGGCATATCTAGTTCAACTCTGCTTAGGAAACTGACCAGAACAGTAGCTTCTCTTCAGTCCAATACACTGTACTTGCTGGGAACAGACGCGAGTGCTATTTGCACTGTGTATGGCAATGGGAGCGCAATAGTGACTCTTCTTAGCAGAAAACAACTCTTGCTCGTAGGACCAGAAACTGCATGGGATTCAACTCCGTTTAGGACTGGGAAACAAACGCTAGCTCGCCTTGCAAGAAACACACTCTGCTTTTGAGAAAACAGCACTCTTCTACTCTCCTGTGTTTCCTATAGGGCCAGAATAGTGAGCTTGCTCAGAACAAAAGAACTGTGCTTCCTACACACACGGGGCATATCTAGTTCAACTCTGCTTAGGAAACTGACCAGAACAGTAGCTTCTCTTCAGTCCAATACACTGTACTTGCTGGGAACAGACGCGAGTGCTATTTGCACTGTGTATGGCAATGGGAGCGCAATAGTGACTCTTCTTAGCAGAAAACAACTCTTGCTCGTAGGACCAGAAACTGCATGGGATTCAACTCCGTTTAGGACTGGGAAACAAACGCTAGCTCGCCTTGCAAGAAACACACTCTGCTTTTGAGAAAACAGCACTCTTCTACTCTCCTGTGTTTCCTATAGGGCCAGAACAGTGAGCTTGCTCAGAACAAAAGAACTGTGCTTCCTACACACACGGGGCATATCAAGTTCAACTCTGCTTAGGAAACTGACCAGAACAGTAGCTTCTCTTCAGTCCAATACACTGTACTTGCTGGGAACAGACGCGAGTGCTACTTGCACTGTGTATGGCAATGGGAGCGCAATAGTGACTCTTCTTAGCAGAAAACAACTCTTGCTCGTAGGACCAGAATCTGCATGGGATTCAACTCCATTTAGGACTGGGAAACAAACGCTAGCTCGCCTTGCAAGAAACACACTCTGCTTTTGAGAAAACAGCACTCTTCTACTCTCCTGTGTTTCCTATAGGGCCAGAACAGTGAGCTTGCTCAGAACAAAAGAACTGTGCTTCCTACACACACGGGGCATATCTAGTTCAACTCTGCTTAGGAAACTGACCAGAACAGTAGCTTCTCTTCAGTCCAATACACTGTACTTGCTGGGAACAGACGCGAGTGCTATTTGCACTGTGTATGGCAATGGGAGCGCAATAGTGACTCTTCTTAGCAGAAAACAACTCTTGCTCGTAGGACCAGAAACTGCATGGGATTCAACTCCGTTTAGGACTGGGAAACAAACGCTAGCTCGCCTTGCAAGAAACACACTCTGCTTTTGAGAAAACAGCACTCTTCTACTCTCCTGTGTTTCCTATAGGGCCAGAACAGTGAGCTTGCTCAGAACAAAAAACTGTGCTTCCTACACACACGGGGCATATCTAGTTCAACTCTGCTTAGGAAACTGACCAGAACAGTAGCTTCTCTTCAGTCCAATACACTGTACTTGCTGGGAACAGACGCGAGTGCTATTTGCACTGTGTATGGCAATGGGAGCGCAATAGTGACTCTTCTTAGCAGAAAACAACTCTTGCTCGTAGGACCAGAAACTGCATGGGATTCAACTCCGTTTAGGACTGGGAAACAAACGCTAGCTCGCCTTGCAAGAAACACACTCTGCTTTTGAGAAAACAGCACTCTTCTACTCTCCTGTGTTTCCTATAGGGCCAGAACAGTGAGCTTGCTCAGAACCAAAGAACTGTGCTTCCTACACACACGGGGCATATCTAGTTCAACTCTGCTTAGGAAACTGACCAGAACAGTAGCTTCTCTTCAGTCCAATACACTGTACTTGCTGGGAACAGACGCGAGTGCTATTTGCACTGTGTATGGCAATGGGAGCGCAATAGTGACTCTTCTTAGCAGAAAACAACTCTTGCTCGTAGGACCAGAAACTGCATGGGATTCAACTCCGTTTAGGACTGGGAAACAAACGCTAGCTCGCCTTGCAAGAAACACACTCTGCTTTTGAGAAAACAGCACTCTTCTACTCTCCTGTGTTTCCTATAGGGCCAGAACAGTGAGCTTGCTCAGAACAAAAGAACTGTGCTTCCTACACACACGGGGCATATCTAGTTCAACTCTGCTTAGGAAACTGACCAGAACAGTAGCTTCTCTTCAGTCCAATACACTGTACTTGCTTGGAACAGACGCGAGTGCTATTTGCACTGTGTATGGCAATGGGAGCGCAATAGTGACTCTTCTTAGCAGAAAACAACTCTTGCTCGTAGGACCAGAATCTGCATGGGATTCAACTCCATTTAGGACTGGGAAACAAACGCTAGCTCGCCTTGCAAGAAACACACTCTGCTTTTGAGAAAACAGCACTCTTCTACTCTCCTGTGTTTCCTATAGGGCCAGAACAGTGAGCTTGCTCAGAACAAAAGAACTGTGCTTCCTACACACACGGGGCATATCTAGTTCAACTCTGCTTAGGAAACTGACCAGAACAGTAGCTTCTCTTCAGTCCAATACACTGTACTTGCTGGGAACAGACGCGAGTGCTATTTGCACTGTGTATGGCAATGGGAGCGCAATAGTGACTCTTCTTAGCAGAAAACAACTCTTGCTCGTAGGACCAGAAACTGCATGGGATTCAACTCCGTTTAGGACTGGGAAACAAACGCTAGCTCGCCTTGCAAGAAACACACTCTGCTTTTGAGAAAACAGCACTCTTCTACTCTCCTGTGTTTCCTATAGGGCCAGAACAGTGAGCTTGCTCAGAACAAAAAACTGTGCTTCCTACACACACGGGGCATATCTAGTTCAACTCTGCTTAGGAAACTGACCAGAACAGTAGCTTCTCTTCAGTCCAATACACTGTACTTGCTGGGAACAGACGCGAGTGCTATTTGCACTGTGTATGGCAATGGGAGCGCAATAGTGACTCTTCTTAGCAGAAAACAACTCTTGCTCGTAGGACCAGAAACTGCATGGGATTCAACTCCGTTTAGGACTGGGAAACAAACGCTAGCTCGCCTTGCAAGAAACACACTCTGCTTTTGAGAAAACAGCACTCTTCTACTCTCCTGTGTTTCCTATAGGGCCAGAACAGTGAGCTTGCTCAGAACCAAAGAACTGTGCTTCCTACACACACGGGGCATATCTAGTTCAACTCTGCTTAGGAAACTGACCAGAACAGTAGCTTCTCTTCAGTCCAATACACTGTACTTGCTGGGAACAGACGCGAGTGCTATTTGCACTGTGTATGGCAATGGGAGCGCAATAGTGACTCTTCTTAGCAGAAAACAACTCTTGCTCGTAGGACCAGAAACTGCATGGGATTCAACTCCGTTTAGGACTGGGAAACAAACGCTAGCTCGCCTTGCAAGAAACACACTCTGCTTTTGAGAAAACAGCACTCTTCTACTCTCCTGTGTTTCCTATAGGGCCAGAATAGTGAGCTTGCTCAGAACAAAAGAACTGTGCTTCCTACACACACGGGGCATATCTAGTTCAACTCTGCTTAGGAAACTGACCAGAACAGTAGCTTCTCTTCAGTCCAATACACTGTACTTGCTGGGAACAGACGCGAGTGCTATTTGCACTGTGTATGGCAATGGGAGCGCAATAGTGACTCTTCTTAGCAGAAAACAACTCTTGCTCGTAGGACCAGAAACTGCATGGGATTCAACTCCGTTTAGGACTGGGAAACAAACGCTAGCTCGCCTTGCAAGAAACACACTCTGCTTTTGAGAAAACAGCACTCTTCTACTCTCCTGTGTTTCCTATAGGGCCAGAACAGTGAGCTTGCTCAGAACAAAAGAACTGTGCTTCCTACACACACGGGGCATATCAAGTTCAACTCTGCTTAGGAAACTGACCAGAACAGTAGCTTCTCTTCAGTCCAATACACTGTACTTGCTGGGAACAGACGCGAGTGCTACTTGCACTGTGTATGGCAATGGGAGCGCAATAGTGACTCTTCTTAGCAGAAAACAACTCTTGCTCGTAGGACCAGAATCTGCATGGGATTCAACTCCATTTAGGACTGGGAAACAAACGCTAGCTCGCCTTGCAAGAAACACACTCTGCTTTTGAGAAAACAGCACTCTTCTACTCTCCTGTGTTTCCTATAGGGCCAGAACAGTGAGCTTGCTCAGAACAAAAGAACTGTGCTTCCTACACACACGGGGCATATCTAGTTCAACTCTGCTTAGGAAACTGACCAGAACAGTAGCTTCTCTTCAGTCCAATACACTGTACTTGCTGGGAACAGACGCGAGTGCTATTTGCACTGTGTATGGCAATGGGAGCGCAATAGTGACTCTTCTTAGCAGAAAACAACTCTTGCTCGTAGGACCAGAAACTGCATGGGATTCAACTCCGTTTAGGACTGGGAAACAAACGCTAGCTCGCCTTGCAAGAAACACACTCTGCTTTTGAGAAAACAGCACTCTTCTACTCTCCTGTGTTTCCTATAGGGCCAGAACAGTGAGCTTGCTCAGAACAAAAAACTGTGCTTCCTACACACACGGGGCATATCTAGTTCAACTCTGCTTAGGAAACTGACCAGAACAGTAGCTTCTCTTCAGTCCAATACACTGTACTTGCTGGGAACAGACGCGAGTGCTATTTGCACTGTGTATGGCAATGGGAGCGCAATAGTGACTCTTCTTAGCAGAAAACAACTCTTGCTCGTAGGACCAGAAACTGCATGGGATTCAACTCCGTTTAGGACTGGGAAACAAACGCTAGCTCGCCTTGCAAGAAACACACTCTGCTTTTGAGAAAACAGCACTCTTCTACTCTCCTGTGTTTCCTATAGGGCCAGAACAGTGAGCTTGCTCAGAACCAAAGAACTGTGCTTCCTACACACACGGGGCATATCTAGTTCAACTCTGCTTAGGAAACTGACCAGAACAGTAGCTTCTCTTCAGTCCAATACACTGTACTTGCTGGGAACAGACGCGAGTGCTATTTGCACTGTGTATGGCAATGGGAGCGCAATAGTGACTCTTCTTAGCAGAAAACAACTCTTGCTCGTAGGACCAGAAACTGCATGGGATTCAACTCCGTTTAGGACTGGGAAACAAACGCTAGCTCGCCTTGCAAGAAACACAC
Source organism: Peromyscus eremicus (assembly GCF_949786415.1). Lineage (NCBI taxonomy): Eukaryota > Metazoa > Chordata > Mammalia > Rodentia > Cricetidae > Peromyscus > Peromyscus eremicus. The sequence continues at coordinate 68,523 of NW_026736055.1, forward strand.
TCTGCTTTTGAGAAAACAGCACTCTTCTACTCTCCTGTGTTTCCTATAGGGCCAGAATAGTGAGCTTGCTCAGAACAAAAGAACTGTGCTTCCTACACACACGGGGCATATCTAGTTCAACTCTGCTTAGGAAACTGACCAGAACAGTAGCTTCTCTTCAGTCCAATACACTGTACTTGCTGGGAACAGACGCGAGTGCTATTTGCACTGTGTATGGCAATGGGAGCGCAATAGTGACTCTTCTTAGCAGAAAACAACTCTTGCTCGTAGGAGCAGAAACTGCATGGGATTCAACTCCGTTTAGGACTGGGAAACAAACGCTAGCTCGCCTTGCAAGAAACACACTCTGCTTTTGAGAAAACAGCACTCTTCTACTCTCCTGTGTTTCCTATAGGGCCAGAACAGTGAGCTTGCTCAGAACAAAAGAACTGTGCTTCCTACACACACGGGGCATATCTAGTTCAACTCTGCTTAGGAAACTGACCAGAACAGTAGCTTCTCTTCAGTCCAATACACTGTACTTGCTGGGAACAGACGCGAGTGCTATTTGCACTGTGTATGGCAATGGGAGCGCAATAGTGACTCTTCTTAGCAGAAAACAACTCTTGCTCGTAGGACCAGAATCTGCATGGGATTCAACTCCATTTAGGACTGGGAAACAAACGCTAGCTCGCCTTGCAAGAAACACACTCTGCTTTTGAGAAAACAGCACTCTTCTACTCTCCTGTGTTTCCTATAGGGCCAGAACAGTGAGCTTGCTAAGAACAAAATAACTGTGCTTCCTACACACACGGGGCATATCTAGTTCAACTCTGCTTAGGAAACTGACCAGAACAGTAGCTTCTCTTCAGTCCAATACACTGTACTTGCTGGGAACAGACGCGAGTGCTATTTGCACTGTGTATGGCAATGGGAGCGCAATAGTGACTCTTCTAAGCAGAAAACAACTCTTGCTCGTAGGACCAGAAACTGCATGGGATTCAACTCCGTTTAGGACTGGGAAACAAATGCTAGCTCGCCTTGCAAGAAACACACTCTGCTTTTGAGAAAACAGCACTCTTCTACTCTCCTGTGTTTCCTATAGGGTCAGAACAGTGAGCTTGCTCAGAACAAAAGAACTGTGCTTCCTACACACACGGGGCATATCTAGTTCAACTCTGCTTAGGAAACTGACAAGAACAGTAGCTTCTCTTCAGTCCAATACACTGTACTTGCTGGGAACAGACGCGAGTGCTATTTGCACTGTGTATGGCAATGGGAGCGCAATAGTGACTCTTCTTAGCAGAAAACAACTCTTGCTCGTAGGACCAGAAACTGCATGGGATTCAACTCCGTTTAGGACTGGGAAACAAACGCTAGCTCGCCTTGCAAGAAACACACTCTGCTTTTGAGAAAACAGCACTCTTCTACTCTCCTGTGTTTCCTATAGGGCCAGAACAGTGAGCTTGCTCAGAACAAAAAACTGTGCTTCCTACACACACGGGGCATATCTAGTTCAACTCTGCTTAGGAAACTGACCAGAACAGTAGCTTCTCTTCAGTCCAATACACTGTACTTGCTGGGAACAGACGCGAGTGCTATTTGCACTGTGTATGGCAATGGGAGCGCAATAGTGACTCTTCTTAGCAGAAAACAACTCTTGCTCGTAGGACCAGAAACTGCATGGGATTCAACTCCGTTTAGGACTGGGAAACAAACGCTAGCTCGCCTTGCAAGAAACACACTCTGCTTTTGAGAAAACAGCACTCTTCTACTCTCCTGTGTTTCCTATAGGGCCAGAACAGTGAGCTTGCTCAGAACAAAAGAACTGTGCTTCCTACACACACGGGGCATATCTAGTTCAACTCTGCTTAGGAAACTGACCAGAACAGTAGCTTCTCTTCAGTCCAATACTGTACTTGCTGGGAACAGACGCGAGTGCTATTTGCACTGTGTATGGCAATGGGAGCGCAATAGTGACTCTTCTTAGCAGAAAACAACTCTTGCTCGTAGGACCAGAATCTGCATGGGATTCAACTCCATTTAGGACTGGGAAACAAACGCTAGCTCTCCTTGCAAGAAACACACTCTGCTTTTGAGAAAACAGCACTCTTCTACTCTCCCTTGTTTCCTATAGGGCCAGAACAGTGAGCTTGCTCAGAACAAAACAACTGTGCTTCCTACACACACGGGGCATATCTAGTTCAACTCTGCTTAGGAAACTGACCAGAACAGTAGCTTCTCTTCAGTCCAATACACTGTACTTGCTGGGAACAGACGCGAGTGCTATTTGCACTGTGTATGGCAATGGGAGCGCAATAGTGACTCTTCTAAGCAGAAAACAACTCTTGCTCGTAGGACCAGAAACTGCATGGGATTCAACTCCGTTTAGGACTGGGAAACAAACGCTAGCTCGCCTTGCAAGAAACACACTCTGCTTTTGAGAAAACAGCACTCTTCTACTCTCCTGTGTTTCCTATAGGGCCAGAACAGTGAGCTTGCTCAGAACAAAAGAACTGTGCTTCCTACACACACGGGGCATATCTAGTTCAACTCTGCTTAGGAAACTGACAAGAACAGTAGCTTCTCTTCAGTCCAATACACTGTACTTGCTGGGAACAGACGCGAGTGCTATTTGCACTGTGTATGGCAATGGGAGCGCAATAGTGACTCTTCTTAGCAGAAAACAACTCTTGCTCGTAGGACCAGAAACTGCATGGGATTCAACTCCGTTTAGGACTGGGAAACAAACGCTAGCTCGCCTTGCAAGAAACACACTCTGCTTTTGAGAAAACAGCACTCTTCTACTCTCCTGTGTTTCCTATAGGGCCAGAACAGTGAGCTTGCTCAGAACCAAAGAACTGTGCTTCCTACACACACGGGGCATATCTAGTTCAACTCTGCTTAGGAAACTGACCAGAACAGTAGCTTCTCTTCAGTCCAATACACTGTACTTGCTGGGAACAGACGCGAGTGCTATTTGCACTGTGTATGGCAATGGGAGCGCAATAGTGACTCTTCTTAGCAGAAAACAACTCTTGCTCGTAGGACCAGAAACTGCATGGGATTCAACTCCCTTTAGGACTGGGAAACAAACGCTAGCTCGCCTTGCAAGAAACACACTCTGCTTTTGAGAAAACAGCACTCTTCTACTCTCCTGTGTTTCCTATAGGGCCAGAACAGTGAGCTTGCTCAGAACAAAAGAACTGTGCTTCCTACACACACGGGGCATATCTAGTTCAACTCTGCTTAGGAAACTGACCAGAACAGTAGCTTCTCTTCAGTCCAATACACTGTACTTGCTGGGAACAGACGCGAGTGCTATTTGCACTGTGTATGGCAATGGGAGCGCAATAGTGACTCTTCTTAGCAGAAAACAACTCTTGCTCGTAGGACCAGAAACTGCATGGGATTCAACTCCGTTTAGGACTGGGAAACAAACGCTAGCTCGCCTTGCAAAAAACACACTCTGCTTTTGAGAAAACAGCACTCTTCTACTCTCCTGTGTTTCCTATAGGGCCAGAACAGTGAGCTTGCTCAGAACAAAAGAACTGTGCTTCCTACACACACGGGGCATATCTAGTTCAACTCTGCTTAGGAAACTGACAAGAACAGTAGCTTCTCTTCAGTCCAATACACTGTACTTGCTGGGAACAGACGCGAGTGCTATTTGCACTGTGTATGGCAATGGGAGCGCAATAGTGACTCTTCTAAGCAGAAAACAACTCTTGCTCGTAGTACCAGAAACTGCATGGGATTCAACTCCCTTTAGGACTGGGAAACAAACGCTAGCTCGCCTTGCAAGAAACACACTCTGCTTTTGAGAAAACAGCACTCTTCTACTCTCCTGTGTTTCCTATAGGGCCAGAACAGTGAGCTTGCTCAGAACAAAAAAACTGTGCTTCCTACACACACGGGGCATATCTAGTTCAACTCTGCTTAGGAAACTGACCAGAACAGTAGCTTCTCTTCAGTCCAATACACTGTACTTGCTGGGAACAGACGCGAGTGCTATTTGCACTGTGTATGGCAATGGGAGCGCAATAGTGACTCTTCTAAGCAGAAAACAACTCTTGCTCGTAGGACCAGAAACTGCATGGGATTCAACTCCGTTTAGGACTGGGAAACAAACGCTAGCTCGCCTTGCAAGAAACACACTCTGCTTTTGAGAAAACAGCACTCTTCTACTCTCCTGTGTTTCCTATAGGGCCAGAACAGTGAGCTTGCTCAGAACAAAAGAACTGTGCTTCCTACACACACGGGGCATATCTAGTTCAACTCTGCTTAGGAAACTGACAAGAACAGTAGCTTCTCTTCAGTCCAATACACTGTACTTGCTGGGAACAGACGCGAGTGCTATTTGCACTGTGTATGGCAATGGGAGCGCAATAGTGACTCTTCTTAGCAGAAAACAACTCTTGCTCGTAGGACCAGAAACTGCATGGGATTCAACTCCGTTTAGGACTGGGAAACAAACGCTAGCTCGCCTTGCAAGAAACACACTCTGCTTTTGAGAAAACAGCACTCTTCTACTCTCCTGTGTTTCCTATAGGGCCAGAACAGTGAGCTTGCTCAGAACAAAAAACTGTGCTTCCTACACACACGGGGCATATCTAGTTCAACTCTGCTTAGGAAACTGACCAGAACAGTAGCTTCTCTTCAGTCCAATACACTGTACTTGCTGGGAACAGACGCGAGTGCTATTTGCACTGTGTATGGCAATGGGAGCGCAATAGTGACTCTTCTTAGCAGAAAACAACTCTTGCTCGTAGGACCAGAAACTGCATGGGATTCAACTCCGTTTAGGACTGGGAAACAAACGCTAGCTCGCCTTGCAAGAAACGCACTCTGCTTTTGAGAAAACAGCACTCTTCTACTCTCCTGTGTTTCCTATAGGGCCAGAACAGTGAGCTTGCTCAGAACAAAAGAACTGTGCTTCCTACACACACGGGGCATATCTAGTTCAACTCTGCTTAGGAAACTGACCAGAACAGTAGCTTCTCTTCAGTCCAATACACTGTACTTGCTGGGAACAGACGCGAGTGCTATTTGCACTGTGTATGGCAATGGGAGCGCAATAGTGACTCTTCTTAGCAGAAAACAACTCTTGCTCGTAGGACCAGAAACTGCATGGGATTCAACTCCGTTTAGGACTGGGAAACAAACGCTAGCTCGCCTTGCAAGAAACACACTCTGCTTTTGAGAAAACAGCACTCTTCTACTCTCCTGTGTTTCCTATAGGGCCAGAACAGTGAGCTTGCTCAGAACCAAAGAACTGTGCTTCCTACACACACGGGGCATATCTAGTTCAACTCTGCTTAGGAAACTGACCAGAACAGTAGCTTCTCTTCAGTCCAATACACTGTACTTGCTGGGAACAGACGCGAGTGCTATTTGCACTGTGTATGGCAATGGGAGCGCAATAGTGACTCTTCTTAGCAGAAAACAACTCTTGCTCGTAGGACCAGAAACTGCATGGGATTCAACTCCGTTTAGGACTGGGAAACAAACGCTAGCTCGCCTTGCAAGAAACACACTCTGCTTTTGAGAAAACAGCACTCTTCTACTCTCCTGTGTTTCCTATAGGGCCAGAACAGTGAGCTTGCTCAGAACCAAAAAACTGTGCTTCCTACACACACGGGGCATATCTAGTTCAACTCTGCTTAGGAAACTGACCAGAACAGTAGCTTCTCTTCAGTCCAATACACTGTACTTGCTGGGAACAGACGCGAGTGCTATTTGCACTGTGTATGGCAATGGGAGCGCAATAGTGACTCTTCTTAGCAGAAAACAACTCTTGCTCGTAGGACCAGAAACTGCATGGGATTCAACTCCGTTTAAGACTGGGAAACAAACGCTAGCTCGCCTTGCAAGAAACACACTCTGCTTTTGAGAAAACAGCACTCTTCTTCTCTCCTGTGTTTCCTATAGGGCCAGAACAGTGAGCTTGCTCAGAACAAAAGAACTGTGCTTCCTACACACACGGGGCATATCTAGTTCAACTCTGCTTAGGAAACTGACAAGAACAGTAGCTTCTCTTCAGTCCAATACACTGTACTTGCTGGGAACAGACGCGAGTGCTATTTGCACTGTGTATGGCAATGGGAGCGCAATAGTGACTCTTCTAAGCAGAAAACAACTCTTGCTCGTAGTACCAGAAACTGCATGGGATTCAACTCCCTTTAGGACTGGGAAACAAACGCTAGCTCGCCTTGCAAGAAACACACTCTGCTTTTGAGAAAACAGCACTCTTCTACTCTCCTGTGTTTCCTATAGGGCCAGAACAGTGAGCTTGCTCAGAACCAAAGAACTGTGCTTCCTACACACACGGGGCATATCTAGTTCAACTCTGCTTAGGAAACTGACAAGAACAGTAGCTTCTCTTCAGTCCAATACACTGTACTTGCTGGGAACAGACGCGAGTGCTATTTGCACTGTGTATGGCAATGGGAGCGCAATAGTGACTCTTCTTAGCAGAAAACAACTCTTGCTCGTAGGACCACAAACTGCATGGGATTCAACTCCGTTTAGGACTGGGAAACAAACGCTAGCTCGCCTTGCAAGAAACACACTCTGCTTTTGAGAAAACAGCACTCTTCTACTCTCCTGTGTTTCCTATAGGGCCAGAACAGTGAGCTTGCTCAGAACAAAAAAACTGTGCTTCCTACACACACGGGGCATATCTAGTTCAACTCTGCTTAGGAAACTGACCAGAACAGTAGCTTCTCTTCAGTCCAATACACTGTACTTGCTGGGAACAGACGCGAGTGCTATTTGCACTGTGTATGGCAATGGGAGCGCAATAGTGACTCTTCTTAGCAGAAAACAACTCTTGCTCGTAGGACCAGAAACTGCATGGGATTCAACTCCGTTTAGGACTGGGAAACAAACGCTAGCTCGCCTTGCAAGAAACACACTCTGCTTTTGAGAAAACAGCACTCTTCTACTCTCCTGTGTTTCCTATAGGGCCAGAACAGTGAGCTTGCTCAGAACAAAAAACTGTGCTTCCTACACACACGGGGCATATCTAGTTCAACTCTGCTTAGGAAACTGACCAGAACAGTAGCTTCTCTTCAGTCCAATACACTGTACTTGCTGGGAACAGACGCGAGTGCTATTTGCACAGTGTATGGCAATGGGAGCGCAATAGTGACTCTTCTTAGCAGAAAACAACTCTTGCTCTTAGGACCAGAAACTGCATGGGATTCAACTCCGTTTAGGACTGGGAAACAAACGCTAGCTCGCCTTGCAAGAAACACACTCTGCTTTTGAGAAAACAGCACTCTTCTACTCTCCTGTGTTTCCTATAGGGCCAGAACAGTGAGCTTGCTCAGAACAAAACAACTGTGCTTCCTACACACACGGGGCATATCTAGTTCAACTCTGCTTAGGAAACTGACCAGAACAGTAGCTTCTCTTCAGTCCAATACACTGTACTTGCTGGGAACAGACGCGAGTGCTATTTGCACTGTGTATGGCAATGGGAGCGCAATCGTGACTCTTCTTAGCAGAAAACAACTCTTGCTCGTAGGACCAGAAACTGCATGGGATTCAACTCCGTTTAGGACTGGGAAACAAATGCTAGCTCGCCTTGCAAGAAACACACTCTGCTTTTGAGAAAACAGCACTCTTCTACTCTCCTGTGTTTCCTATAGGGCCAGAACAGTGAGCTTGCTCAGAACAAAAAAAACTGTGCTTCCTACACACACGGGGCATATCTAGTTCAACTCTGCTTAGGAAACTGACCAGAACAGTAGCTTCTCTTCAGTCCAATACACTGTACTTGCTGGGAACAGACGCGAGTGCTATTTGCACAGTGTATGGCAATGGGAGCGCAATAGTGACTCTTCTTAGCAGAAAACAACTCTTGCTCGTAGGACCAGAAACTGCATGGGATTCAACTCCGTTTAGGACTGGGAAACAAACGCTAGCTCGCCTTGCAAGAAACACACTCTGCTTTTGAGAAAACAGCACTCTTCTACTCTCCTGTGTTTCCTATAGGGCCAGAACAGTGAGCTTGCTCAGAACAAAAGAACTGTGCTTCCTACACACACGGGGCATATCTAGTTCAACTCTGCTTAGGAAACTGACCAGAACAGTAGCTTCTCTTCAGTCCAATACACTGTACTTGCTGGGAACAGACACGAGTGCTATTTGCACTGTGTATGGCAATGGGAGCGCAATAGTGACTCTTCTTAGCAGAAAACAACTCTTGCTCGTAGGACCAGAATCTGCATGGGATTCAACTCCGTTTAGGACTGGGAAACAAACGCTTGCTCGCCTTGCAAGAAACACACTCTGCTTTTGAGAAAACAGCACTCTTCTACTCTCCTGTGTTTCCTATAGGGCCAGAACAGTGAGCTTGCTCAGAACAAAAGAACTGTGCTTCCTACACACACGGGGCATATCTAGTTCAACTCTGCTTAGGAAACTGACCAGAACAGTAGCTTCTCTTCAGTCCAATACACTGTACTTGCTGGGAACAGACGCGAGTGCTATTTGCACTGTGTATGGCAATGGGAGCGCAATAGTGACTCTTCTTAGCAGAAAACAACTCTTGCTCGTAGGACCAGAAACTGCATGGGATTCAACTCCGTTTAGGACTGGGAAACAAACGCTAGCTCGCCTTGCAAGAAACACACTCTGCTTTTGAGAAAACAGCACTCTTCTACTCTCCTGTGTTTCCTATAGGGCCAGAACAGTGAGCTTGCTCAGAACAAAGAACTGTGCTTCCTACACACACGGGGCATATCTAGTTCAACTCTGCTTAGGAAACTGACCAGAACAGTAGCTTCTCTTCAGTCCAATACACTGTACTTGCTGGGAACAGACGCGAGTGCTATTTGCACTGTGTATGGCAATGGGAGCGCCATAGTGACTCTTCTTAGCAGAAAACAACTCTTGCTCGTAGGACCAGAAACTGCATGGGATTCAACTCCGTTTAGGACTGGGAAACAAACGCTAGCTCGCCTTGCAAGAAACGCACTCTGCTTTTGAGAAAACAGCACTCTTCTACTCTCCTGTGTTTCCTATAGGGCCAGAACAGTGAGCTTGCTCAGAACAAAAGAACTGTGCTTCCTACACACACGGGGCATATCTAGTTCAACTCTGCTTAGGAAACTGACCAGAACAGTAGCTTCTCTTCAGTCCAATACACTGTACTTGCTGGGAACAGACGCGAGTGCTACTTGCACTGTGTATGGCAATGGGAGCGCAATAGTGACTCTTCTTAGCAGAAAACAACTCTTGCTCGTAGGACCAGAATCTGCATGGGATTCAACTCCATTTAGGACTGGGAAACAAACGCTAGCTCGCCTTGCAAGAAACACACTCTGCTTTTGAGAAAACAGCACTCTTCTACTCTCCTGTGTTTCCTATAGGGCCAGAACAGTGAGCTTGCTCAGAACAAAAGAACTGTGCTTCCTACACACACGGGGCATATCTAGTTCAACTCTGCTTAGGAAACTGACAAGAACAGTAGCTTCTCTTCAGTCCAATACACTGTACTTGCTGGGAACAGACGCGAGTGCTATTTGCACTGTGTATGGCAATGGGAGCGCAATAGTGACTCTTCTTAGCAGAAAACAACTCTTGCTCGTAGGACCAGAAACTGCATGGGATTCAACTTCGTTTAGGACTGGGAAACAAACGCTAGCTCGCCTTGCAAGAAACACACTCTGCTTTTGAGAAAACAGCACTCTTCTACTCTCCTGTGTTTCCTATAGGGGCCAGAACAGTGAGCTTGCTCAGAACAAAAAACTGTGCTTCCTACACACACGGGGCATATCTAGTTCAACTCTGCTTAGGAAACTGACCAGAACAGTAGCTTCTCTTCAGTCCAATACACTGTACTTGCTGGGAACAGACGCGATTGCTATTTGCACTGTGTATGGCAATGGGAGCGCAATAGTGACTCTTCTTAGCAGAAAACAACTCTTGCTCGTAGGACCAGAAACTGCATGGGATTCAACTCGTTTAGGACTGGGAAACAAACGCTAGCTCGCCTGCAAGAAACGCACTCTGCTTTTGAGAAAACAGCACTCTTCTACTCTCCTGTGTTTCCTATAGGGCCAGAACAGTGAGCTTGCTCAGAACAAAAGAACTGTGCTTCCTACACACACGGGGCATATCTAGTTCAACTCTGCTTAGAAAACTGACCAGAACAGTAGCTTCTCTTCAGTCCAATACACTGTACTTGCTGGGAACAGACGCGAGTGCTATTTGCACTGTGTATGGCAATGGGAGCGCAATAGTGACTCTTCTAGCAGAAAACAACTCTTGCTCGTAGGACCAGAAACTGCATGGGATTCAACTCCGTTAGGACTGGGAAACAAACGCTAGCTCGCCTTGCAAGAAACACACTCTGCTTTTGAGAAAACAGCACTCTTCTACTCTCCTGTGTTTCCTATAGGGCCAGAACAGTGAGCTTGCTCAGAACCAAAGAACTGTGCTTCCTACACACACGGGGCATATCTAGTTCAACTCTGCTTAGGAAAACTGACCAGAACAGTAGCTTCTCTTCAGTCCAATACACTGTACTTGCTGGGAACAGACGCGAGTGCTATTTGCACTGTGTATGGCAATGGGAGCGCAATAGTGACTCTTCTTAGCAGAAAACAACTCTTGCTCGTAGGACCAGAAACTGCATGGGATTCAACTCCGTTTAGGACTGGGAAACAAACGCTAGCTCGCCTTGCAAGAAACACACTCTGCTTTTGAGAAAACAGCACTCTTCTACTCTCCTGTGTTTCCTATAGGGCCAGAACAGTGAGCTTGCTCAGAACCAAAAAACTGTGCTTCCTACACACACGGGGCATATCTAGTTCAACTCTGCTTAGGAAACTGACCAGAACAGTAGCTTCTCTTCAGTCCAATACACTGTACTTGCTGGGAACAGACGCGAGTGCTATTTGCACTGTGTATGGCAATGGGAGCGCAATAGTGACTCTTCTTAGCAGAAAACAACTCTTGCTCGTAGGACCAGAAACTGCATGGGATTCAACTCCGTTTAGGACTGGGAAACAAACGCTAGCTCGCCTTGCAAGAAACACACTCTGCTTTTGAGAAAACAGCACTCTTCTACTCTCCTGTGTTTCCTATAGGGCCAGAACAGTGAGCTTGCTCAGAACAAAAGAACTGTACTTCCTACACACACGGGGCATATCAAGTTCAACTCTGCTTAGGAAACTGACCAGAACAGTAGCTTCTCTTCAGTCCAATACACTGTACTTGCTGGGAACAGACGCGAGTGCTACTTGCACTGTGTATGGCAATGGGAGCGCAATAGTGACTCTTCTTAGCAGAAAACAACTCTTGCTCGTAGGACCAGAATCTGCATGGGATTCAACTCCATTTAGGACTGGGAAACAAACGCTAGCTCGCCTTGCAAGAAACACACTCTGCTTTTGAGAAAACAGCACTCTTCTACTCTCCTGTGTTTCCTATAGGGCCAGAACAGTGAGCTTGCTCAGAACAAAAGAACTGTGCTTCCTACACACACGGGGCATATCTAGTTCAACTCTGCTTAGGAAACTGACAAGAACAGTAGCTTCTCTTCAGTCCAATACACTGTACTTGCTGGGAACAGACGCGAGTGCTATTTGCACTGTGTATGGCAATGGGAGCGCAATAGTGACTCTTCTTAGCAGAAAACAACTCTTGCTCGTAGGACCAGAAACTGCATGGGATTCAACTCCGTTTAGGACTGGGAAACAAACGCTAGCTCGCCTTGCAAGAAACACACTCTGCTTTTGAGAAAACAGCACTCTTCTACTCTCCTGTGTTTCCTATAGGGCCAGAACAGTGAGCTTGCTCAGAACAAAAAACTGTGCTTCCTACACACACGGGGCATATCTAGTTCAACTCTGCTTAGGAAACTGACCAGAACAGTAGCTTCTCTTCAGTCCAATACACTGTACTTGCTGGGAACAGACGCGAGTGCTATTTGCACTGTGTATGGCAATGGGAGCGCAATAGTGACTCTTCTTAGCAGAAAACAACTCTTGCTCGTAGGACCAGAAACTGCATGGGATTCAACTCCGTTTAGGACTGGGAAACAAACGCTAGCTCGCCTTGCAAGAAACGCACTCTGCTTTTGAGAAAACAGCACTCTTCTACTCTCCTGTGTTTCCTATAGGGCCAGAACAGTGAGCTTGCTCAGAACAAAAGAACTGTGCTTCCTACACACACGGGGCATATCTAGTTCAACTCTGCTTAGGAAACTGACCAGAACAGTAGCTTCTCTTCAGTCCAATACACTGTACTTGCTGGGAACAGACGCGAGTGCTACTTGCACTGTGTATGGCAATGGGAGCGCAATAGTGACTCTTCTTAGCAGAAAACAACTCTTGCTCGTAGGACCAGAATCTGCATGGGATTCAACTCCATTTAGGACTGGGAAACAAACGCTAGCTCGCCTTGCAAGAAACACACTCTGCTTTTGAGAAAACAGCACTCTTCTACTCTCCTGTGTTTCCTATAGGGCCAGAACAGTGAGCTTGCTCAGAACAAAAGAACTGTGCTTCCTACACACACGGGGCATATCTAGTTCAACTCTGCTTAGGAAACTGACAAGAACAGTAGCTTCTCTTCAGTCCAATACTGTACTTGCTGGGAACAGACGCGAGTGCTATTTGCACTGTGTATGGCAATGGGAGCGCAATAGTGACTCTTCTTAGCAGAAAACAACTCTTGCTCGTAGGACCAGAAACTGCATGGGATTCAACTTCGTTTAGGACTGGGAAACAAACGCTAGCTCGCCTTGCAAGAAACACACTCTGCTTTTGAGAAAACAGCACTCTTCTACTCTCCTGTGTTTCCTATAGGGCCAGAACAGTGAGCTTGCTCAGAACAAAAAACTGTGCTTCCTACACACACGGGGCATATCTAGTTCAACTCTGCTTAGGAAACTGACCAGAACAGTAGCTTCTCTTCAGTCCAATACACTGTACTTGCTGGGAACAGACGCGATTGCTATTTGCACTGTGTATGGCAATGGGAGCGCAATAGTGACTCTTCTTAGCAGAAAACAACTCTTGCTCGTAGGACCAGAAACTGCATGGGATTCAACTCCGTTTAGGACTGGGAAACAAACGCTAGCTCGCCTTGCAAGAAACGCACTCTGCTTTTGAGAAAACAGCACTCTTCTACTCTCCTGTGTTTCCTATAGGGCCAGAACAGTGAGCTTGCTCAGAACAAAAGAACTGTGCTTCCTACACACACGGGGTATATCTAGTTCAACTCTGCTTAGAAAACTGACCAGAACAGTAGCTTCTCTTCAGTCCAATACACTGTACTTGCTGGGAACAGACGCGAGTGCTATTTGCACTGTGTATGGCAATGGGAGCGCAATAGTGACTCTTCTTAGCAGAAAACAACTCTTGCTCGTAGGACCAGAAACTGCATGGGATTCAACTCCGTTTAGGACTGGGAAACAAACGCTAGCTCGCCTTGCAAGAAACACACTCTGCTTTTGAGAAAACAGCACTCTTCTACTCTCCTGTGTTTCCTATAGGGCCAGAACAGTGAGCTTGCTCAGAACCAAAGAACTGTGCTTCCTACACACACGGGGCATATCTAGTTCAACTCTGCTTAGGAAACTGACCAGAACAGTAGCTTCTCTTCAGTCCAATACACTGTACTTGCTGGGAACAGACGCGAGTGCTATTTGCACTGTGTATGGCAATGGGAGCGCAATAGTGACTCTTCTTAGCAGAAAACAACTCTTGCTCGTAGGACCAGAAACTGCATGGGATTCAACTCCGTTTAGGACTGGGAAACAAACGCTAGCTCGCCTTGCAAGAAACACACTCTGCTTTTGAGAAAACAGCACTCTTCTACTCTCCTGTGTTTCCTATAGGGCCAGAACAGTGAGCTTGCTCAGAACCAAAAAACTGTGCTTCCTACACACACGGGGCATATCTAGTTCAACTCTGCTTAGGAAACTGACCAGAACAGTAGCTTCTCTTCAGTCCAATACACTGTACTTGCTGGGAACAGACGCGAGTGCTATTTGCACTGTGTATGGCAATGGGAGCGCAATAGTGACTCTTCTTAGCAGAAAACAACTCTTGCTCGTAGGACCAGAAACTGCATGGGATTCAACTCCGTTTAGGACTGGGAAACAAACGCTAGCTCGCCTTGCAAGAAACACACTCTGCTTTTGAGAAAACTGCACTCTTCTACTCTCCTGTGTTTCCTATAGGGCCAGAACAGTGAGCTTGCTCAGAACAAAAGAACTGTGCTTCCTACACACACGGGGCATATCTAGTTCAACTCTGCTTAGGAAACTGACCAGAACAGTAGCTTCTCTTCAGTCCAATACACTGTACTTGCTGGGAACAGACGCGAGTGCTATTTGCACTGTGTATGGCAATGGGAGCGCAATAGTGACTCTTAGCAGAAAACAACTCTTGCTCGTAGGAGCAGAAACTGCATGGGATTCAACTCCGTTTAGGACTGGGAAACAAACGCTAGCTCGCCTTGCAAGAAACACACTCTGCTTTTGAGAAAACAGCACTCTTCTACTCTCCTGTGTTTCCTATAGGGCCAGAACAGTGAGCTTGCTCAGAACAAAAGAACTGTGCTTCCTACACACACGGGGCATATCTAGTTCAACTCTGCTTAGGAAACTGACCAGAACAGTAGCTTCTCTTCAGTCCAATACACTGTACTTGCTGGGAACAGACGCGAGTGCTATTTGCACTGTGTATGGCAATGGGAGCGCAATAGTGACTCTTCTTAGCAGAAAACAACTCTTGCTCGTAGGACCAGAATCTGCATGGGATTCAACTCCATTTAGGACTGGGAAACAAACGCTAGCTCGCCTTGCAAGAAACACACTCTGCTTTTGAGAAAACAGCACTCTTCTACTCTCCTGTGTTTCCTATAGGGCCAGAACAGTGAGCTTGCTCAGAACAAAACAACTGTGCTTCCTACACACACGGGGCATATCTAGTTCAACTCTGCTTAGGAAACTGACCAGAACAGTAGCTTCTCTTCAGTCCAATACACTGTACTTGCTGGGAACAGACGCGAGTGCTATTTGCACTGTGTATGGCAATGGGAGCGCAATAGTGACTCTTCTAAGCAGAAAACAACTCTTGCTCGTAGGACCAGAAACTGCATGGGATTCAACTCCGTTTAGGACTGGGAAACAAACGCTAGCTCGCCTTGCAAGAAACACACTCTGCTTTTGAGAAAACAGCACTCTTCTACTCTCCTGTGTTTCCTATAGGGCCAGAACAGTGAGCTTGCTCAGAACAAAAAACTGTGCTTCCTACACACACGGGGCATATCTAGTTCAACTCTGCTTAGGAAACTGACCAGAACAGTAGCTTCTCTTCAGTCCAATACACTGTACTTGCTGGGAACAGACGCGAGTGCTATTTGCACTGTGTATGGCAATGGGAGCGCAATAGTGACTCTTCTTAGCAGAAAACAACTCTTGCTCGTAGGACCAGAAACTGCATGGGATTCAACTCCGTTTAGGACTGGGAAACAAACGCTAGCTCGCCTTGCAAGAAACACACTCTGCTTTTGAGAAAACAGCACTCTTCTACTCTCCTGTGTTTCCTATAGGGCCAGAACAGTGAGCTTGCTCAGAACAAAAGAACTGTGCTTCCTACACACACGGGGCAATCTAGTTCAACTCTGCTTAGGAAACTGACCAGAACAGTAGCTTCTCTTCAGTCCAATACACTGTACTTGCTGGGAACAGACGCGAGTGCTATTTGCACTGTGTATGGCAATGGGAGCGCAATAGTGACTCTTCTTAGCAGAAAACAACTCTTGCTCGTAGGACCAGAAACTGCATGGGATTCAACTCCGTTTAGGACTGGGAAACAAACGCTAGCTCGCCTTGCAAGAAACACACTCTGCTTTTGAGAAAACAGCACTCTTCTACTCTCCTGTGTTTCCTATAGGGCCAGAACAGTGAGCTTGCTCAGAACAAAAGAACTGTGCTTCCTACACACGGGGCATATCTAGTTCAACTCTGCTTAGGAAACTGACCAGAACAGTAGCTTCTCTTCAGTCCAATACACTGTACTTGCTGGGAACAGACGCGAGTGCTACTTGCACTGTGTATGGCAATGGGAGCGCAATAGTGACTCTTCTTAGCAGAAAACAACTCTTGCTCGTAGGACCAGAATCTGCATGGGATTCAACTCCATTTAGGACTGGGAAACAAACGCTAGCTCGCCTTGCAAGAAACACACTCTGCTTTTGAGAAAACAGCACTCTTCTACTCTCCTGTGTTTCCTATAGGGCCAGAACAGTGAGCTTGCTCAGAACAAAAGAACTGTGCTTCCTACACACACGGGGCATATCTAGTTCAACTCTGCTTAGGAAACTGACAAGAACAGTAGCTTCTCTTCAGTCCAATACACTGTACTTGCTGGGAACAGACGCGAGTGCTATTTGCACTGTGTATGGCAATGGGAGCGCAATAGTGACTCTTCTTAGCAGAAAACAACTCTTGCTCGTAGGACCAGAAACTGCATGGGATTCAACTTCGTTTAGGACTGGGAAACAAACGCTAGCTCGCCTTGCAAGAAACACACTCTGCTTTTGAGAAAACAGCACTCTTCTACTCTCCTGTGTTTCCTATAGGGCCAGAACAGTGAGCTTGCTCAGAACAAAAAACTGTGCTTCCTACACACACGGGGCATATCTAGTTCAACTCTGCTTAGGAAACTGACCAGAACAGTAGCTTCTCTTCAGTCCAATACACTGTACTTGCTGGGAACAGACGCGATTGCTATTTGCACTGTGTATGGCAATGGGAGCGCAATAGTGACTCTTCTTAGCAGAAAACAACTCTTGCTCGTAGGACCAGAAACTGCATGGGATTCAACTCCGTTTAGGACTGGGAAACAAACGCTAGCTCGCCTTGCAAGAAACGCACTCTGCTTTTGAGAAAACAGCACTCTTCTACTCTCCTGTGTTTCCTATAGGGCCAGAACAGTGAGCTTGCTCAGAACAAAAGAACTGTGCTTCCTACACACACGGGGTATATCTAGTTCAACTCTGCTTAGAAAACTGACCAGAACAGTAGCTTCTCTTCAGTCCAATACACTGTACTTGCTGGGAACAGACGCGAGTGCTATTTGCACTGTGTATGGCAATGGGAGCGCAATAGTGACTCTTCTTAGCAGAAAACAACTCTTGCTCGTAGGACCAGAAACTGCATGGGATTCAACTCCGTTTAGGACTGGGAAACAAACGCTAGCTCGCCTTGCAAGAAACACACTCTGCTTTTGAGAAAACAGCACTCTTCTACTCTCCTGTGTTTCCTATAGGGCCAGAACAGTGAGCTTGCTCAGAACCAAAGAACTGTGCTTCCTACACACACGGGGCATATCTAGTTCAACTCTGCTTAGGAAACTGACCAGAACAGTAGCTTCTCTTCAGTCCAATACACTGTACTTGCTGGGAACAGAAGCGAGTGCTATTTGCACTGTGTATGGCAATGGGAGCGCAATAGTGACTCTTCTTAGCAGAAAACAACTCTTGCTCGTAGGACCAGAAACTGCATGGGATTCAACTCCGTTTAGGACTGGGAAACAAACGCTAGCTCGCCTTGCAAGAAACACACTCTGCTTTTGAGAAAACAGCACTCTTCTACTCTCCTGTGTTTCCTATAGGGCCAGAACAGTGAGCTTGCTCAGAACCAAAAAACTGTGCTTCCTACACACACGGGGCATATCTAGTTCAACTCTGCTTAGGA